>NC_043009.1:18433542-18478542 GCF_006345805.1 Octopus sinensis | reverse complement strand
TCAGATGTTGTATGCAAAGTTCACAGCTTATTATTACATAGCTTGGAGCATAAACATGTAATATTGTATTGCCCAAGATAACAGCGTATCTTATATATGAACCAATGGTTTGATACATTGTATGACTATTTAACTCTAAGAATTGTTTATTGCTAAAGTTATGTTTCAACTGACGCGATTCAGTCCAATGAAGTAATAAAGCTTATTAGGCAACCATGATATCACAATGATACCTCAATATCACGATGACATCATTGACGTATAAAAACAAGTATTGTTATTTTAAATGTACAATTTGAGGGGGTGGATGGAGTGCTTGTGCAATTTCCATTAAACTAAATTAGATGAAGTCGAACATGACAAACAGATTTATGTAACTATTTTCTTGTGAAAAATATTTATCTTCAGTAAACTTAAGTAACTTCAGTAAATTTGTGTCGAAAATTACAGAGTATATGGAAAGATAAGACTGCCATAATATATCCAGTAGAATTCATTGAATCATTGAAAACCTGTTGCAAGAAAAGACAAGACATTTTTAAAGAAAATAATTCACTGGTCAATATACGCTGAAGCTATTCATTTATTTGTTGTTTCTCTTGTCATTTAAGTAATACAATGTCTGTAGTATTTCTCACGTGATTTTGTAAATGTTTTTTCTTGCATATATTTCTGATTGCACTTTATCTAAATCAACAATAATCGGAGTAAATGTGTGTGAGTACAGGTGTATTGCAGAAAATTAATAGATGCAAAAATTGGACATTCGCTCTCAGTTAAGTCAGAACGTTAAACTTTTAATTAAACGGATCTATTCCTAGTGATTTTTAAAGCCATCTAACATTTATGATTTCCATGCATGGTTCATTATAAATTCAATATCATAAAATGTTATAATGTCACAACTAAATTTCCAAAACGTATCATTACACTAGTAGAAAATTGGCTACAGAATATCAATTGGTACGCCTGAATGTGTCGTAGAATATAGCAAACCAAGTTGTGACATTGTTTGGGTTAATGGAAACCAGGATGGTTTCGAAATCAGCCTTCGGTTCCACCTTGTTGCTGGATTACAATCTTTTTTTAATAACCATTATGTAGTTGCAGTCAGTTGAGTAACCTGACCAAGAAAGAACTTTGATGTGATGATCAGCAAACCAGATAGGGATTATTTAGGTACTACACGCCGGTGTAAAATCCGAACTACAATAGAAGATCTACATCACCAAACAACCTGTCGGCTAACGAATATCAAAAGTGATCCGGATCCGTTTGTAAACCTGTGCGTTGACTGTGATCCTGAGAAACCACACTAGTTCAACTTTTGTATATAACACAGCTATTATTGACTGCGGAAACTTGACGCTTAATCTTCAAAGCAGTTGGAGATTGTAGAGTTTGGAGAAACATTGTAGAGGCACATGGCATCGAAGTGTTGGTTGTGGCGTAGAAAACACTCTCTAGCAATCGGCTTTTGTTCCTGGACGAGGAGTAAGTTTTTTGTCCGTCTTTAAACCTGCAACTGTTGGCGCAGTTGGTGCTGCTGCTGGGACTTCCTCAATAAGCTATTTTTGTTGATGTGGATTATGCTGCCGTCGGGCCTTTTCACCTTCTCTATTTTTTTCTCGTTCTTTGACGCAGAAAGCCTCCACGCACTTCTTACTGCTCGAAGTGCGATATCTTCCTTGCACCTTCAGTTTCATTGATTTTGTTGCCGAACCTAGGACGAGATGTAGCTCTTAAATAGCCCTGGAATTTTCGGTGTCATTAAGTTCATACTATCTTCCAACAATAACGTTTCATTCTGCGCTCAGGAATTACTTGTATTGGGCTGTTCAATGTTGCTTCCAATACGCCACCCTTGTATTGATCTGGCTCATGTATTGCAGTATGTGCCTCTGGGCAGGGGTGTGATGTTCTTAACCAGTCTTTCGTATCATCTTGTCCTTGGTGTTGAAAAGTAGGCATCTATTGCCATATATTTTGCCACGGCTGATGAAAGCCACATCTTTATCATACATCGACCATGGCCTCTTGCAACTGTCCTTTTCAGGGGATGTGAAATCTCTCTCTCTCTCTCTCTCTTTGTTTACATTAGTGTTACAACCCTGTGCTGGCCGTTTCTTCGCGCTTTCTAATAAGTGGAAACCATTTTGTTTATCTAGTAAAGAGTATTTACAAAATATGAATATAAAAATAATCAAGGACAAATCGTATTGTTCTAGCACAGTGTAAATGAAGTGGATACAGAATGCCATAAAATCATCTTCGAAAAAATATCTTCCCAAAAGTGTGACAAATTCAAGAAAGAGAGAATGCTAAAGAAGTTGAAAAGAAAAAAAAAAGAGAAATATCAGAACCTTATCAGAGGGAGGAAGAGATTGTGGATGACTAAGATGACAATTATGCCTGTGGAAATGAATGCACTTGGCACAACGTCCAAACTTCTTCTGCGTAAGAGAGTGAAGGATGTTTGAATTGAGGACTTGATCTGTAGAAAAGTGCAGTGCTGTATTCTGCAAGAACCCTAGAAAGATTCTTCAGATTTAGCGAGGTTTGTCATCACCAAACTTCATGACAGTATCGCTGCTACTATAACATGTAATGATATTAATAATTATCATTTCGTACATAGAGACGAGATATTAATTATTGGCGGGGGGGGAGGGTGCTTAGTTGATTATGTCGTCTCGAGTTCTTCATTAACCATATCTAAATATCATGAGATATTTTGTCTGTTTTTCTAACGATTCTCCCAATCCATACGAAAGTGTGTTTCAAAAAAGTGGTTAAAGGCATGTGGGGATGTATATACGTAGTTTTAGAAAAAAACGAAGGATGGGCAGGGAGGGAAATTTTCTGTCAAACAAAAAGGAATGTCAATGTCGCCTGTTTAAACGAAATATATTTGGCAGCTCCAAAATGAAAAAAAAAATCATGCATTCATATCTACTCGCATAAAATATCAAAATCCAACAAACATAGAAAACAAGAAAAGAGAAAAAGCGGAATATGAAAAACATTCTGTTGATCCTTAATGCAATTAATAAGAAAGGTATTTTATGATTTTATGATTCATTTATTTTGCATAAACCTGTAACAGCTTGGTTTTCCTTGGCAGTCTATCTTACTGAAACGGTGAGCAAATCCACCATTGCTTTTTTCCTTCTAATAGTTCTTGTAGTTTGTTTAAACTATCCATCATTTGGGCTTCTTGTTTTTTTTTTTGTTTTTTTTTAATTCGTTTTCTTCTTTTTCCTTGAGGAGATATTTTCTTTTTTGTTTTTCGGTTCCCACTATCACCAAGAATTTGCCACTTCTTTTATCATTCTACATATCCTGTTTATTGACTACAGAAAACGGATTGGTTCTACTGGTTATGGTTGGAGGGTGGGACTGCTGGTCGTTGGCTTCTAGCCATAAAAACGGGTCAGTTTCTTTCTCTACCTTTGGGTCTGCAAGTAACAGTGGAAAAGTTTGCGTTCTGGGAACAGCAAATTCTGGGACGTGCTCCTGTTAGTGTCTGCCTTGTTTACTATATCTCTTTATTTACCTTTTCAGACTCTTTAGTTTACAGACTTTTTGAGTCTGTCATAGTATCACATGTATATCAACTGGTCTCTCAGACCTGCACCACCGCGACTTACATTGCAGCTACTGTTAGTTACAGCTCTTGGATTGTTCTAGGGCATCAAGAACTGCATGACTAAGTAGACTCTACCCGTCCACATGTCATTTCGTCTCACCTCAGCATTCGCCATCTACCTGTATTGTACCTCAAAGGTGACGACGAACCAAGGATTGACGTTGCCAATAATGCCCCTTACTGTGATCCTTGTGTTACATCTATCTTTGTGTTGGTAAACCAAGTTATAAGTAGATATGTGATGCACTAGGTCATCATGGTTATCGCCTTGTCTTCAGTTTTGAAGTCCAGACACACAATTCCATTTGCACTACACTGTTAATGAAGTATGTGTTGTTGTACCCTAAGTCATCTCAAGTTTCTTTTAACTGTTCCTTCGAATGCAAATGGAGGCACCCTTTGGCATTCCACAGCAGAAATATGTTACCACCGTCCTTGCTTGCTCCTGCATAAATTCCTCAGGCAAGGAAACACACAATTTTGTAATATACTGCTGTGGAGCGTCATTCTTTGAATGAATGCAAAACATGATTAAAAGTTCATTTTACCTGTAGCAGTAGATTGTTAAAACTTTTTTAAACAAAGTACACGTTTATACACGGTTATCGTTCTTGTTTGGTGGTGTTTGTTGTTTTTGTTATTAATGGTGCTGTTACTTTCGCTTATGTCACACAAATTCGCGTTTTCAAACATCAAAATGTGAGTAACTGTACACGGGAGTCTATCTTAATATTTTCTATTTGTAATTGTCATGTTTCCAATTCTACTTTGGTTTTTCTTTCTTTCTTTTTTAGTACCTCTTCTTATTGCCCTAGTTGAAGAAACCACGTTGACTAGATTGTAAACGTAGAAAAGTTTTAAAGAAATATAATATTTTTGCCTACTTCAAGGATTGGGAAAGACGTCTTGTTACGTTCCAAACTCACTTCTTTGAGACATCTTTGTATACGTTCTTCTCGACTATCTTCTCGACTATCTTTTTTTTTTTTTTTTTTTGTAGTTTGTAATAGCTTGAGGTATTTCTTTATCCCTTTGTTCTCTGCATTTGTGCTAACATTTCTTGTTTATGTTTGTCAATTTTTTTTAGCTTTTTAGACAATGTTCATGTTTACAAAATGCTGAAGAATATCTCCAAATTTCTTCGGTGTATCTGCTACTGTTTTTGTGGCTAGAGCACCTTGTCACTGCCCCAAAGGAAGAAGCTATATTGCAAACATAAATTGATTACATAGAAAAGAAATTACATGGACAGATTATAGATTTGAGGCTAGGGTTACATAGAATCGAATATGCAAAAACAGGCATAAAAACAACAGTATAATAGAAAAAATGAAGTGAGCCAATAGATAGATATCTTCTTGGGGTCAAACGGTAACCCTCACAGATCATTGATTAACTTTTATGATAAGCTGTATTCGGGACCATATTTGTCACTCTCATCCACTTTTCAGTAAATATACGGGATTGCACCTGCTCCTCGTTCACCTTTCTTCTTTAGCAGACCTTGGAGCAACTGATGAGGTCTGCCCCTCATTTCTGTATACAATGCAATCTACTATACAATCTATTCTACTAGATAATCCCTTTCGCTATAGCCATTAGACAGAAAAACCGCTTGCCTTTCCTAGCCAAAAACTTTTCGTTGAGTTGTCGATCCGAAAATCCTCTGGAAAAAACTGTCCAGTTGGTGTTCGTCAGCAGCTAGAGTTGAACTTGCCCGCCTCTAATCTACAGAACACATGGTTTGAAGTACCATCGACTACATTGTCCACTGATAGAGAACTGTGAGCGCCACATAACATTCCAGTCACAAATCGAATAATTTTCGTTTGAACCAGAATCCACATACATACATGCATTCGTACATACATACATACATACATACATACATACATACATACATACATACATACATACATACATACATACATACATACATACATACATACATAAGATTATTAGTTCAGGTTTGTATCTGAAATTATTAGGCCCTTGGGATATGTAATACACTTCCTAAATGCCAATCTTGAGAAATTAGGCTTCTCAAAACCAGAAAGGAGAAAGCTAATTCAAAGACTACAAATCCAATCCATCACTGGAACTGTAAAAATCTGTAAAACTTTGCAGACGTTTATCATTTAAATATATATGAGCATGTCTAGATATGCAACTATATGCATGAGAATACATACATAAAGCAAATATATACAAATATGCATATATACATACAAGCAAAAATACCCTGTTGTTGATGTTGAAATTCCAATGAAGGAGCCTTGAATCTAGGTTAGAACCCGGCTCTTTCTCTATTGGCAAGAAATTTTGAAATAAAACTGAACAATGACATACATACATTTAGTTTAGGAATGTTTTGTATATCCTACTGGTTAACTACTAAGAAGCAGCTTATACTCATTATTCCAAAGGAAACAGAATAAAATAAAAAATTCTGAATATGAATAAAAAGTTTGTTGTTTTGCGTTTAGCCACTTCTGTGAATAACGGCCAATACTGAAAGAGTCTTTCTGATTTTACAATACCATATAACGGACATCAAGAAACTATCTTTTTGTTTATTTTTCCTCCAAATTATTCTTGAAAGATTTCTTTATGGAGCGGAGATATAACACATAAAATAACGAAATGACTAGAAGGTTTGTTTCAAACTAAACTCAGCACAGCAAACTTCCACTCGGAAGTACTTACAGTTGTTGAAATTAGTTTGTTGCGTATATACGCATGCTTTGCATGCGTGTATACATACCCAGATACATATTTATATACTGCATGCCTATCTATCTATCTATCTATCTATCTATCTATCTATCTATCTATCTATCTATCTATCTATCTATCTATCTATCTATCTATCCATATATATATATATATATATATATGTATGTGTGTGTGTGTGTGTGTGTGTGTAGACATACACATATCGTTGTTGACTCCTCGTTGCAGAGTATTTTTTTCTTTGTATTTCATTTGAATGTTGATTTATGTTGGTGCCTCTCGATCTTTGCGTTGTCTTTTGGGGGGAAGCAAATGGTGTTCTCATCTGCTTGTTGATACTCTTAGTGTTAGTGTGGTTCAGTTCTATGTTTAAGAGATGAGGAATTATGTACATTATTTACATTTGACGGATATATCGTTTCGGCTGCCTTGGGGAAATTTCAAACCTGGAATCTCATCCCTAAGGTAATTTTTGATATTGTTGTTATTATTATTATTCAGGCCACTGCCTGGAATCGAACTCCTAATCTTAACCACTACGCCATATGCCCGGGAGTGAATTTTAAGGCTTATAAATCTAATATTTTCCTATCCTTCCTTAATTCTGGTTTCCATATGCTATTCATATCTGCACTCGGTCTGTTTAGGAGGTTGTTGTGTCCTAGCATATGTGCTGCTTCTTTTATTTTTCGCATTTTCCAGTGCTTTTCTCTGTCTATTATTTTAACTTCATCCTACAGGGGGAGGTGGTCTCCATTTTTCCATACATGATCAGCTATACCCGATTTACCAATATTTCCTCGTGTCACAGCTTTGCGATGTTCCTCTACCCTTATTTTGAGGGGGAGGTGTGTTTAGCCTTTGTATAACCTCCCACAGCTGCTTGAGATGGAGTACACGCATTCTTTGGTCATATTCTCTTCTATTGGTGGTTTTACCCGAAGGAGATATTTGCGAAGTGTTGCATTACTCTTGAATACTGTCCTGATGTCATATGGGCCGTATGGAAAAATGCCGCGAGTTCACTGCCCTAACCGCCTCCACTTATTGCACCTCCACTTATATATGTAAGAAGTATAGGATGCCAATATCAACATGATGTATTTCGAAGAAATATGGACGCATATGATATGAGAGACCTATTCTCTGCTGAAGATACAGTTCTGTTGTTGTTGTTGCTGCTGCTGCTGCTATTATAACAACTGTTACTACTCCTTCCTCTCCTCCTGCTCCTCCTATGGCTACAACTAATGCGAATAATAATGATGGTGCCAAATGTTATCTCAAGGCCAGCAATTTTAGAGAAGTCGATTACGTTGACCCCAGTGCTCAACCGATAGCTATTTCATCAACTCTGGGTGGATGAAAGGCAAATCGGTCACGGTGGAATTGGAACTGAGAACGTAAAGACGAACGAATTGCCGCTAAGCATTTCGTCCAGCGTGCTAACGATTCTGCCAGCTCATAATAATAATAATAATAATAATAGTAATAATAATAATAATAATAATAATAATAATAATAATGATGATGATGATGATGATGATGACGACAACGACGATTATCATCATCATCATCATCATCATCATCATTATTGCCTTTGCACAGCTTCTAACGCTGGAGATGTACTACAGTGTCAGCTGTTCATCACCAGTGGACTAAGGTAACACCTTTTATTTTTTTAGCACCTTCCAGCGTATTCGAGTGGTTCCAAGCAGTACTGTTTTCTGCAAGTGCTCCAACCTTATTGCAGCCCCTATTTGTTTCATGTATTTCTCGAGATCCGACAATTATTGGTATTACTACCACCTTTTTCATCGACCAGAACTGCCTAACTTCCCAAGCTAATCTGTCATATCTCTCAACTTTTCTTTCTTCCTTATCACATACCTTGTTGTCAGCTGGGCATGCTATATCTACGTTAGTTTTCTTTCCCAATTAAGATTATGCCCGGCTTCTTATTCTCAATCTTATGGTCGCACTGGATCATAAAATCCCATAGGTTCTTTGCATTTCTATTTTCGACGATGCCTTCAGGTTTGTGGTCGTACCAATTTTTGCTCTGTCAAGTCCATACTTGTTGCAAAGTGTCCAATGGATCAACCTGGCTATATTGTCGTGGCGTCTCTTATATTCCTTCAGGGCTAGTGGTGTACAAGGGCTAATAATATGCCATACGGTTTCACCGTTTTGTTCACAGATTCTGCACTTATCACTTTCTGCTGTGTTGTCTATTCTGTATTTTATGTAGTTTGTTCTTAGTGCTTGCTCTTGGGCAGCACAGATTAGAGCCTCCGTTTCCGGTTTTAAATCACTTTGAGTCATCCACAATCATCTTTTTGCTCTGTCTGTCTTATCTTCAACATCCCTATGAAATTGACCATGCATTCTTTTCTTTACCCATCTATTTCATTCGTTTTCAATTTCTTTTATAATGCTTTATCTCAACAATCTTTCATCCTACACAAGCCTGGCCTTCTTACTTCTAGTAATAGCGGTTCTGTGGCATTTTTCACATACCATGCTCTGTTGTTTTCTTCTGCTCTAATGCTGTCTTTGTATCCACTAAGTCCTCTTCCCTTCTTTTTCTTGGTACAAACAGTCTGTCTGTGTCACTTTTTGGGTGGAGTGACCCATATCTAGTTAGCAACTTCATTGTCTTTCTGTCTAAGCTGTTTAGTTCGTTTACTGTCCATTCGATTACCCCTGCTCCATATCTAAGGAGTGAAACCGCCCAGGCGTTGATAGGTTCGATCTTATTCCCTCCGTTTAATTTCGACTTAATGATCAGTCACAGTCTGCGCAAGTACTCCACCTTAAATTTTTCTGTCATTTCTTTCTCCTTCAATTTATCCATTTCCAAAATCCCGAAGTACTTATAGCCCGTCTCTTCTATCTGCTTCATAATACCCCCCGGCGGTATCGTTAGCCCGTCCATACATTTCATTTTACCTCTCTTCAAGACTAACACACCACACTTTCTCGGTCCCAACTCCATTCTGATATCAGCACTGAAAATGTACACTGTATCAACGAGGGAACTGTCTTGGGCTTCATCTTTTGTTGGTGGCTTTTGAATATATACCCAGCTTTTGTCTTCCTCAGTATCAATGTTGGTGGTATCAAGCACAGTACAAAGATCAGTGGGGACAGGCAGTCTCCTTGGAAGATGCCCCTCCTAATTTCTACTGCCCCTCCTAATTTCTACTGCCCCTAAACTTCTTCCGTATGCTGTCAGGTCCGCCCTCCAATTCACTATACTTTTTCCAAGCAATCGCTCAACATTCGATGCAGTACCAAATAGGTTCATACACTCCATAATCCAAGAATGTGAGATCATATCGTATGCTTTACGATAATCGATCCATGACATGGCTAAGTTACTTTTCCTTCTCTTGCAGTCTCTAAGTACAGTTTTGTCTATCAGGAGTTGACCTTGGTACCTCTGCACTTAAGCTTGCAGCCCTTCTGCTCATGTGGCAGGACTCCATTTTTTCCCAGATGTTCGCACATTGACTCTGTGAGTATTCCAGTCAATAACTTCCACATAAGTGGCAAACAGGATATCGGTTTGTAATTGTCTACCGTATTGCCTTTTTCGATGTTTTTCAGGCACAACACTGTCCTACCTAATGTCAACCACTCTGGTGTTACTTGATTGGCATTTAACAAGGTGTTGAGTTGCGCACCAAATCTTTTGATCCAGTAGCCTTGAACTCCATCTGGTCCCGGGCCTTTCAGTTGCTCTTTTTTCTTTCTTTTTTTTTTCTAATTTCCTTCACTTCCCTAACTAAAATGACTAGTTCTGTCTGTTTTGTTTCAGTTCATGCAACCATTCAGCTTCCTTCTTGTGCTCCTTGTCTTTGCTCCAGATGTTACTCCAAAACCTTTGACTTTCAATGTTATCTGATATCAACTTTTCATCTGTATACTCTCCATTTATTTGTTTATAGAATCTATTCTGATCTACTCTGAATAATCTATTCTGGTGGTTACCCTTCATTCTTTGGTCGTATCTTACCATCTTTGCTTTCTTTGCAACGAGGCGCTGTTTCAGTTCCTCCACTACTACTTTCAGGCCCTTTCTTTCAATATTATATTTCCTTTTCAGCGCCCTGTATTTTTGTTCGCTTTTAAGCTCCCCTTTCTCTTTTCGGTCTAACACAGAAATTTCCTTCGAAAGCATGTCTAACACTGCCTGAGTTCTTCTTTTCCACCATGGATTATTATTATTATTATTATTATTATTATCATTATTTCAAATTTTTGCCACAAGGGCAGTTTGGGGGAGGTGGGGGATGAGGCGATTACAACTGTTCAACTGGTACTTATTTTATCGACCCCCGAAAGGATGAACGACAAAGTTGACCTCAGTGGAATTTGAACTCAGAACATAGCGGCAGACCAAATACCGCTAAGCATTTCCCCCGGCGTGCTAACGATTCTGCTAGCTCGCCGCCCTAATGATAATAATAATGGTAATAATCCTTTCTATTGGAGGCACAAGGTCTGATTTAGGGTAGGAGGGAACTATTCGATTACATCTACCCCAGTGTTTCACTACTACTTAATTTATCAACCCTGAAAGGATGAAAGGCAAAGTCGACCTCGGCGGAATTTGAACTCAGAACGTAACGGCAGACTGAATACGGCTACGCATTTCGCCCGGCGTGCTAACGAGTCTGCCAGCTCGCCGCCCTACTACTACTACTAAGAAGAAGAAGAAGAAGAAGAAGAAGAAGAAGAAGAAGAAGAAGAAGAAGAAGAAGAAGAAGAAGAAGAAGAAGAAGAAGAAGAAGAAGAAGAAGAAGAAGAAGAAGAAGAAGAAGAAGAAGCAACAACAACAACAACGATTTCTTTTATTTGCCTCAGAGGTTTCATATGATGGAGGCATTACAAAAGAAAAGTTACAATTTGTGTGGTGGTTTGCATGAAATTGGGTGAAGAAAAAGCATGAATGTATTTTCCCAACTAGAGGTTAGTGAACGCCTGACGATATTCTGGAGTGCCAGGTGCCCAATTTTTGTCTCTTTCCTTAACACAAGACACCTGCTTCTTGCAAGAGCCGAGCTGCAGAAAAGGGTATCTTACAAATGAAGGCCACACCTGTTAGCCGTCCAAGAATCTCTGCAACTGGTGCAGCCTTAGCACATGTCCGTGTGTCAACAGCTACAGCATATCGAGCCCATCTTTCAGAAGGTGTTGGTAACAGATGAACTTCTTGACCCTGGAGCGCGTCCTTTCCATAGGAAGTGGAAGAGCAGGCACTCCAATCTGGTCGAACGGGTACTAGTACAAGTCACCACAGTTAAGTAGTAAATTATGATACAGGTAACGTAGGCATTCGCCACCTCAGCTCGGTTTTTCCGATATACCTTCCTCTCGGCGTATTTTAGGGTGAATCTGGCCACCTTACTCATAACGTAGTCCCAGTTCCTGTCTTCCTTTGTGTCCCGACCGAATCAAACACCGGGCTGTTTAACCGGTCCGTCTGATCAGGCTTCTATGACGCGGTTTGATGGCATAGTTTTGATCTCCTCTCAAGTAACTCACGCGAAATTATGAAAAAAAAAAAAAAAAGAGAGAGATTGTGAACATAAAGAACAGCTTTTCGAATTGTGTTCGAGTTAAATTATCACTTAAAAAAATTTTTCGTATTTTTTTATTTGTCATATATATTTAGGTTAGAACAGAAACATTTCTAAGTTCAATTGTGTTCTTAGATCTCTGCCACATCTTCCGACTGAAAACACAAGTCGCATGATTTGGTAACTTCATCACCGAAATGAAAATACTGTTAACTGTTCACTCCAAGTTCTTTTCGGCAACCAGTAATTATTCTTTGTGTGCTGGTTTTTGTTTTGTATTCTACTATTATTGAACATTGATATATTTTATGTTTTAGAAATTCTATTTTTTAGAATATTTTTATTGGAAGGTAATAACTAATATTATCCTGTTTAATTTTGTTTCGTGTTACGTATTATAATATGCTGCAATGTGTCTTTGTAAATGCAAAGTCAGAAAGTGTTGTATTTGTATCACATGAAAGAATTTATGGCATGAAGCTTACAAATTTATATTTAAGTTGAAAATTCTATATTACATTGGTTATCTGAAGTCGTTCTGGTTCTTACAGGTTTTTGGTTTCATGTTAAAGTGAAGATTTCATACTTGTGTGTTTCCGTATTATGTCATTATAGATTTAGGAAACTGTATGCCCAGTGAGGCCATGCATGCGCACACGGTATGTTTCTCTGTGGCACAGGCTTGGACAGATGTTTATGGAAGACCAGTAAACAAGTAAATGTATGAGTGAATGATTTGGTAGTGAACAAGTAGGAGCGTGGGTGAATGATCTAGTGAATGAGTACGTGGGTAAGGGAATGTGTGAGGGTCAGTGTAAGTAAAGGAAGCTTAACGGATAAGCAGAAACTCTATGGCCTGTAATTAATACAGACATGACAGACCGTGTATGTTATATATCTGATTATATATGACCGGAGCTAATTAGTTTGGTGAGAGCAAAGGTGTTGGTGCAATGAAAAAGTAAGCCAGGTGGCAAAAACAGAGTAGCATAAATAGTTTGTAGTCTTGACAAACAGGCTCTGGTACTCGGCTGATTCTCACTGAACCATTTCTCAATCTGGATTCGAGGAATTCCAACACCATTGCTGGTAAATGCTGAACAAATGTTAACATCTTTAATGATAAATTTGCTTGTCTGTCTCTCTTCCTATCTCTTTATACACGCGCGCGGGTACAGGCTCACACACATGCATGCAAAAACCCACTCACACAAGCACGCACACACACACATACACACACACACACACTCGCGCGCGCACACACACACAAACTCATGCACACGCGCTCGCGCATAAAAAATTTTCCTACAGAAATTTTGACCTTCCTCTTCCACTTCCTATACTTTTATGCATACATCTGTATCTGGAGGCAGACGCACACACAGAGAAACATATACATATATATATATACGTATTGATATATTTGCCTTTGTTTAATTGAAATAGTGATAATAAAGCACCCATTATTTAATATTCCAATATTTCCTCACTCTATAATATGTGATTGCTCATAAATTTATGTTTAAATATGTTTATAAATGTCTGTTAGGTTTTCTTTTTTTTTGTTCTTACTTTCTGTTAGTTTCTATGTCTACCCTGACCCACCTCTAGAATCTTTACTTCCTATTTTCCCCCCAACCTCTCCCGTCTCTTTCCCCCTCCCTTATCATTTTTTATTTTTTATTTTCCTTATCTTCCATCCAATTTTCACTACTTCATCTCCTCTTCCCAACCCTCTCTATGTTACTGGAAATAACCAAAATAGCCAAATGCCACCTATCAGAAGAGTCAGCTTATCAAATCTATTTCCAGAAGATGTTACACAATCTCAAGAATCAACAATAATCTTAATCTTGTTTCCACTGCTGCCACATGGTCCTTACATCTGTTCTCATGTCATGCGATCTGTGGTTGGACATATGGAGTATACACAGGTTTTCAGTGCTTCATAGTGTTATGCAAGACTAATGCCCAATGTCTTCTGTATCAGCGAAGTTGAATAGGTCTCCGGAAGTTCCAATTTTTTCTTTTTTTTTTTAGTGGCTTAGTCAGAGAAGGCAGGACAACATTACATTTTACAAGACTATATTCGACGATGATAGTAACATTCTGCTCAGGAGCTTGCGTAAAGAGGCATTTCACTATTATGTGTAGGAGTAGAGATTTCCCCATCATTCCGACCTAGATGCTGAACCGGAACAGTATATGATATAAAGAGGCACTGTATTAAATGTGCCTGTGAGTGAGTGTGTGTGTGTGTGTGTGTGTGTGCGTTGTATATAACTTTTCTACTTGCATAATAAATTACAATGCAAATTACATTTCGAGATTTAACACACTGGATATTTGTTACTACCAGAAATGTTTATTTCAATCAGAAGTTCATGCTTGATACCCTGAGACTGTTCAATTTGATTTGCGCCATGATGCTTCATAGTTCAGTTTTAATCTTTTTCCCTTTCACAGTTCAGCCATCCTCCGCCGTAGTAACAAATGGGTGCGCAAGACATTTTCCACGAGCAACTATTAGATGCCCAAGGCATTTCCTACATTTAGAAAACAAAAGAACTCTGAGCTACTGTCAATAACGAAATAGCAACACTTCAACTCTACAATGATGTTGAATGGCACCAATCTGAGTTGTAAGATCAGTTTAAATAGTTCAGCTAACTATGCAAATACTTAACATAAGCATTGTTTTCCGTTATTTGATAACTTTTGATAGTTTCATTACAGTTTCTTCGGGTTTAAACTATTGTAACTGATGAATAAAATCACTGACATTTTCACTCAGTGAAACAGAAAGCTTTCTTCAAAGATAGGAAATGTTCAGCTTTAAGCTTCTGAGGATGTATTTTAGAGCTGACTAGCGTGCCATAAATGGTGAAACTAATGAATTAATTATAGTCACCATTTTAGTTGTTGGTAATCTCGTTCAGTTAGATACCTGTCTCTTTTGTCAATGTATGAAAAAGTTACTCGTATACTTTGAATATATCCATTAAAGAGTCCATAATGGGCATGAGCCGCGTTCAAATTTTGGTCAGAAGATTGCAAAAAAGCATTGGTCATTTGAAAACTTTTAAACATATCATCCTATAGTATGACTATTATTCCCAATTTAATTTCATCATAGTTGAAAGTACTTCACGAATTTGTTGTTGGTACTGTCTCTTTTGAATCACCACCCAACACTTGTTTTATTACAGAAAAACTACATAAAAGTCAATAATGCACGGGCACCGGACGAGAGCACGCAGAACAGTTTCATCGCTCTGCATGCATCTTGGGCAAGCTTGGCTGGCGGCACTTCCATGCCAGTAGAGTTTATCCCGAACTGGTAATGTACCCCGATGGCACTGTCGGGCCATGGCTTTCTGTTCCTCCGGAACAAACTAGCCAATTGATTGACGTCGACGCCCAGTCACCTGAGAAACTTCTACTGAATGCCATATTCGAAAATCTGCCGACCGCATTGCCCGACTGACAGAGGACTGTGGGTGACTGACGATACTCTAGGTGCCAGGCGTCCTACCTTGGTCTACGCTTGATCTAGGGCTGCACCTCAGCCAAAGAGTCGAACTGTGGAAAATCCTGTTTGACAAACGGTGAACACACCTGATCACCGTCAAGGAAGCACTGTAGATGATGTAGCCTCAGCGCATATCTGCGCATCAGGAGCCACAGCATGCCAAGTCCTCCATTCAACGAGTGCTGACAGCAAATGGAGCTCCTGACCAGTGGAATGCATCCCTTCTACAGAAAGCAGAAGAGCATGCACTCCGGTTTGGTCAGACGTGAACCAGGGCAAATCACGACGGTCAGGTGGTATTAAATGATGGATGCAATGTAAGCATTCGCCACCTCAGCTCGACCTTTCAGAGATAACTCTCTCTCGGCCCATTTCCTGGTGAGATTGGCCACCCTGATCGTCACCTAGTCCCATTTCTTCTCCCTCCGTCCAGCGTCCCACGACGATATTGAACGGTATGGACCGCCTGCCTCTCGAGGTACCTAGCAGCAAATCCACTGACTTTTCTTGGTTAATTTTTGGTCCCCTCGCCGCCTCGTATTTTTTAGAAGTGCTGATCAGATCTATGTGCCTGATGTTCGACACTATGACGGTGATGTCGTCCGCATGTACTGACACGGTCCTTCCACGTCTTTACTTACGCGGGATACCTCCCAACACCTAAAATTCCCACGGTAATGTCTCTAGAACTAGTACATGCAGGTACATACGAGAGGGGGCACTCGACGGATCGATCGCATGATGTTGAATGGTTCCGATAGGTAACTATTCACTTGAACTACTGAGCCGATGTCCCTGTACACTGTGGCAATCCAGCCACGAAAAATGGGACCGAAACCGGCTGCTGTGAGAACAGCCACCAAGTATTGGTTTGAAGGCTTTAGATTGATCCAAATTTATCAGGGCCAGCTTCTTTACCTATCCTGTCTATAGTGTATCGCATGAGGTGGAGGTTGTCGTGGATGGCGCATGTTTGTACATTACCAATGAGTTCCTCGACAACAAGCGCCAACCTCTTTGCTAAATTTTGAAATTTTGAAATCTGCGTTCAGCAGCGATATGGGTCAAAAATTTGATTTCCTTTGTTTGGATCGTTTCTCAACAGTACCACCGCTTCTCGATTCACAGAATAGGTATACTCTCGTTCTACTGTCAGTTGCGGTAGATATCTGCTATGAAGCCCCCAAACATGCCTGGCGTATAAATGTAAAGCTCGTAGGGCGGGTCACCTAAACCAAGCAATTTACCTCCCCCACCACCGTGCAGTCTATCATCGCATTCAGTATTTCCCCGGCTGTTATCGGCCTTTCGCAACGCTCCGCTTCCCTTGCTCAGAGCCGTGGAATGCCGTGAAGTCCATCCTGCGTTCAGGACTACCATTCATCCCAAACAGTATGGCAAAGTGCTGATGAAATGGCTCGGGCTCGTGCTCGAGTACCACGTCACGACTCTGTCACTCAGGCCCATCGAGTGGCCTTCATTCCCTCCGCGCGCTAGTTCTGACAATGCATCCTTCTTGCTTAGCGTTGAAGAATTGGTCCAGAGCCAATCTCGTCCTAAGCGCCTCTTCTAATTTTGAAACTAACTTTACCTTTATTCTATCGTTGATGTTTTACTAAAACTAATCGATTCTATTCTAATTGCCCCTTTTCAGGGCAAACCAACATTTATTGTTGAGGAATAACCCTTTCAACGTCTGCTTAACTAATCCGCTAATCCGGTCTCCGTAAGCTTGGCACACCGGGAGTGACGCATTCAGTTTCCAGTAGTCAGGTCGCTGCCTACAAAGCCGGTCTAGGTCGAACGTGTTGATCAGAAATTTGTGGTCTGTGTGGCTGACAATTTTGAAAAGCGGAGAACTTATGCTATCCTTATCTACTACTAAGGGCTGTGTACCCCAAGGGAGGTTGATTAGATTATGGATGGCTTCGATACTGCGCTTTCGGTGTGTATCAATAATTCCATTCCCGTGCCTGACCAATTTTCCTTTCCCATTTTGTGCACTTGGAGAATTGTCGTTTTATTGCCTATGCTGTATAAAACGACTGCCACCAGCCAAGAGACTTCCACTTCTAGTAGTACGTTTTCTACCTTTATTTTCACTCTCTGACCGGGGTAACTTTTTTACCTGTTTCAATCATTAAGCTGCGACCAACCTGGAGCACCTCCTTGAATTTTTAGTCGAATGAATCGACCCCAGTACTGGTACTTATTGTATCGGTTGCTTTTGCCGAATCGCTGAGTTTCGAGGACGTAAACATACCCACCCCGGCTGTCAAGTGGTAACGTGGGGACAAACACAGACACACATAGATTTATATATACAGTATAAGAGGATAATTTTGTAACTGCGTCAAACTGCAGCTGGAAGTGCTCAGGTGACACCGAGGCGAAAGGAGAAATAAATTGAAAGGTAGAATAAATAAACATTCCAATTGGTAAAAATAACTTCATATCCTTCCCAAATTATCAAAAATCGAATATAAATATATATTAAAACAATAGGGTACCCAATGGTAAAACCCAATAGTACAACATATACATATGTACACGAATAAAAACCTAAAAGGGTAATACGAGTGAAGTCGAATGAAGAAAAATATATAGAATAAATTCATGCATAATAAAGGAGACTATTAAAATTTAAAGCAATGGAGCTGAAATAATATAAATATATAAAAAATACAAGAGTATAAATATAAAAATATAAATATAAAAAATAAAGTGTAAGGAGACCATAACAGAGTCCATTTATGCCCATATCTACGATCGTTTCAGAGGATACTACTTCACATCGTTAATGTACAATCCATTCAGGAAATCCAATGGCAACACCTTTTCATCAGGAGAAAACTTCATATTTCTAGTTATTACATTGTTCATTTGCAGACAAGTTAAAAAAAAGAAGTTAAAATAAGAATTCAGTGGATTCAAGAGAGGATTAGTCCATTGTCCATTTCAAATACAAAG
This sequence comes from Octopus sinensis, assembly GCF_006345805.1. NCBI lineage: Eukaryota > Metazoa > Mollusca > Cephalopoda > Octopoda > Octopodidae > Octopus > Octopus sinensis. The sequence continues at coordinate 18,460,070 of NC_043009.1, read as the reverse complement.
AATTTGCTACAGGTTCTACTCAATTTCAATTCGAGATCACGGCTCAGGTGGTCCTCTGAAAGAATCTCATTTTAATTTTACCCTTATTTTTATTTTTGTATTTAATCAAGAAGGTTGAGGAAAACCTATGGTTACAAAAAGGGATAACATCAGAAAATTTTATCAAGGAATTTTGGACCAAAACATTTAAGAATCAAGTACAATTCCCTTAGGCATTAAAGTGGGGGACCTCAGACAGGACTAACCATTCAGTAGTATAGCTCATATTCCGCCTCTTTAAATCATGAATATAAGATGCCAACGTGGTAGAATTGGAGTATTTGGTATTTGAAAATGAATTCATGTGGGCCCTGTATCTCCTTTTAAAATCAATAGTGCTTCCAATATATTCCTTAACCAAATTATTCTCCCCTCTAACAATACAGTTATAGACTACGTTTTTTCTTTAGCAAAATCCCTTAAGGGGACATAAATTTGGGGCTCTGTAATTACAACTAAATTTCGGGGTCCCAACAGTCCCTGCAAATTTAATAGGGTCCACATTTTCTCCTACAGAAACATTCCCATTCGTATATATATATATATATATATATATATATATATATATCCGACGGGTTTCTTTCAGTTTGCGTCTACTAAATCCACTCACAAGGCTTTGGTCAGCCCGAGGCTAAAGTAGAAGACACTTACTGAAGGTGCCACTCAGTTGGACTGAGCCCGGAACCATGTGGTTGGGAAGCAAGCTTCTTACCACACAGCCACTCGTTGAAATTAGACACAATTCTTCACTTTTGAGGGTTGTTGTTTCTTTGACTATTTCTTCAATAGGGAATATCACCTCAATTGTGCCAAAGTGTTACACGTGGGCGACATAAGTTTCTATCTCCCAGACTGGTCTTAAGCATTTTTCACTCTGGACCTGCGTCACTCACTCCAGTGTCCTCAATAATTACATAAGGATAGATAATATTTTTTTTATAATGCTTTCTAGTATTTCCTTTGGCGTGTTTAGAAATATTGTTCTCCCATTCTTTGTTAAGTGCGCTTTGGCATCACTTGACTTTTTTTTTCCGATACGTTAACTTTCTTTAGTCGAGGACACGTTTGTGCGAAAATGTTTCCATTTTGTTTAGAAAGAAGAACGGCCGCTGTTCCTTTTGTATTAACGTTTGTGTTGGTGGTGTTGGTGGTGGTGGATTTGCTGTTGCTACTGTTGGTGGTGATGTTGGGGGTGTCAGTGCTCTTGCTAGTGTTGTTGCTTTTTGTTATACTTTTTCTCTTTTCTTGTTTCTGTGATGATGATGGCTCTATTGAAATTTGTGTTGTTATTGTTGTTGCTGTTGTTGTAACTGCTGCTGCTGTCACTGATTTTTACGATTCGTTCTGCGGGTATTTGGCTTTTCTTTTCGGCAGGCGAACATTCCTTGTCCGCCATCTTTCATTTTTTAAACAAAAACTGAGGGGCATGTTTGCTACACAAACCACAATTTAGCTCCTACAGACTACAGATAGAAAAAGCTAACCAGCTCACTAAGATTCTGGTTAGCTTACCAGAATACAAATGTTCAATATGTAACTTTGTGTACCAATAAAAATAATAACAAACTTAGGGGAGGGGTGTACAATACGTGTCGATAGACGAACAAACAAAATAACAACAACAGAATGATGATGATGAAGGAGAAGGAAAGAAAGTATAATTTAAGTCAAAGCTGTGCTAGATTTTATTTTTAAGCCACTTCTACACATTTAGGAATCTCTAAACAAACCAATCCACTTAATTCACTGTCGGCTCCTACTACTCCATACATCTGTGGTTTGAAAGATATGTAACAAAACATTATTAGAAAAAGGAATTGGAAACTAAAAACGCAGAGATATGTTTTAATGAACAAGTTAGAGAAGCAGGTAAACTTACTGACATTGATATACATGATGTTTAGCGTCGAGGATCTGTAACTGATCAGAGCCGGAATATTTTTTAGTCTCAGTTGTGAAGAGCCGAAAAAATATTAATTAATGAAAATAATTTGCTTGAGATGACAAACGGTAAAAAACGTAAATTAATGTTTATATTACCGTACAACACACACACATGAAGGGAACATTATATAAATAATGCAACGTTTCTCCTTTTTTTTCTTGTCCATTTTATCAGGAAACAGAGGCAAATATCCTTCAAGCTACATGGAGAAGTTGATTAATGCCAAACGTCTAAGGCTGCAGTATCGCAAGAATAATATGACGAGTTTGCTGGAGTCAGATGACAGCTGTAATGTAGAGCGAATCGATCCGCCAGAGATTGAGAATGCACGATTTCGGACCTCATTCTATTATAATGTAATGAATAAGTCTTACGTAATGTTTGCCACTTACCAGTGTGTTACAGGCTACAAATTAAGATACGCGGACATGCGGCATTTATACTGCCAGAATCGAAAATGGCGAGCTCCAGTTTTCCCGGAATGCATCAAGAGTAAGTACTCTCTTTTTCATCTCCCTCCCTCTCTATCTATCTCTACATGCACACAGTGTGTGCGTGTCTGTATGTGTATGTAAGCGCAGGCGTGGCTTTGTAGCTTGGCTTACCTCGTTGCGCATCTGTGAGTCCGTGTAGACATTGACATATTTCCAAACACATGAACTCACAGGCAGACACACACACACACACACACATTTAATTTTTCATAGAACTTCTTCTTTCTGGCACCTTAAGGGGGAAAAATGCTTTCAGTGATGACCACACCCCATCCTTTTTTCATTATATTCCCCATCCTAAGAGGTCACCTTCCTTGAACTTATGTCTCATGCCAGTAGCTATACAATGGTAAAAACTAATTAAATGAATGAATGGTAAAACATTCCAAATTGAAAAGAAATTCCTCCCCTCCCTCTATCTGTCTCTCTTTCTCTTTCTCTTTTACTTGTTTCAGTCATTTGACTGCGGCCATGCTGGAGCAACGCCTTTAGTCGAGCAAATCGACCCCAGGACTTATTCGTTGTAAGCCCAGTACTTATTCTATCGGTCTCTTTTGCCGAACTGCTAAGTGACGGCGTCGTAAACACACCAGCATCGGTTGTCAAGCAATGCTAGGGGGACAAACACAGATACGCAAACATACACACCCACACACATATATATATATACATATATACGACGGGCTTCTTTCAGTTTCCGTCTACCAAATCCACTCACAAGGCTTTGGTCGGCCCGAGGCTACAGTAGAAGACACTTGCCCAACATGCCATGCAGTGGGACTGAACCCGGAACCATGTGGTTGGTTAGCAAGCTACTTACCACACAGCCACTCCTGTGCCTGTCTGTCTATCTATCTGTTTATCTGTTTATCTGTCTCTCTATCTATCTATCTCCATTGTCCTGGAAGCGAATTTTTTCCCGCAAGAGTTCCGGACCCCAGTTATGAATTAATTTGCATACAACCAATCAGAGCTTAACTATGAAGCTAATTTATGAGCGCATAACAAGTGATGGGCGAAAAGATAAGGTCACTTGGGTAAGGAATGACCTTACATCTTTTCTCTTTTAAGAATGCTTGTTCTTGTTCGAAACCATGGCTGCCTCTTCGTAGTTGTGCTGTTATTTGCTTTGTAAACAGTAAGGAGAGAGGGCTGCTAGTACATCACCCTCTTTCTACATTTTTCCCGGACGGACCCTAACAACATCCGATAATATAGATACAAATCTAATTACTTATCTCCTAAAATCAGGCAGAACTTGGTGATCGGTCGACTTACAGCATCGTTCTACGTCTTGAGTTTACTTGGTAGAGTGTGTTTGATAACTTGACCATAAGGTCAAGGTGAGCTCTGATTGGCTGTATGCAAATGAGTTCATTGCTGAGGTCCGGAACACTAGTGGGAAAAAAATTTGGCGTCCTGGAAACTCACCCCAGAAAAAAACAAAAATAAAAACAATGTTTTCTTCTAAAAAAACCCACCTGATTTATATAAATGAACAACCTGTTTGCATATACACTATTTTATTTGATAAGTTCGAAGACGAACGAAAGCGCTAATAATAATGACTAAATAAAAAATTATTAAGTAGCCGTAAGCATAAGAACAAAGTAAAGAAATATTTACATATTAGAAAATATTTTAATGAAATTCATTTTAATAATGTTATAACTATCAGTGTTGTAACCTGTATTTATTAATCAAAAAACTATACAATGGAAACTAATACCTTAATGATGCTGTACAAAATAGCATTGTAAACAAGAAGCATCATAACAAATATATAGTGTAGTAACACATTAACAACAATGTATCATCAACGCTGCCAATGAAGCGGTTGATTCATTTCAGTTTTTAGTTCAAATACAAACAGGGACGATTTTTACCTTCTATCTCTTCAGTTCAGTTGCAGTTGTGTAGTGGAATCGATTAGATCCCAGTACACTAACTGTATAGCTTTGCGCCAGTTAGAAATCGATATTCTTACTAAGAGTTTTCAAATATTAAAGAATGCTTCTAACAAACAGATCAAGTCATTGAGTTTCGAATCTCTACTATTGCTGTCTCTCGTTTCCTTTTACTGAGAGCTCCGGTTAGCCAAATCGATATCAGATCACCAGCTGACAGGCCAGCGTTACATATCATATTGTATCTATAGCAAAGACATTCTAACTCAATCATCCTAGTTGTTAAAACAGATCTGAAGAGCTTAAAATTAATAATCAGTTTCCAATGTTGAGATTGCATCCTTGATTCACTTAGGCCACTTAGTATAAATGCTCTCCCTGGGTGCGTACGAAAATGAAACTGCATTAACATAGCTGCAAAAAATTAAAAAAATAAACCTCATGTAACCTGCTTTCTTATTAAATCTCAAACCTTGGATCGAATACAGACTTATATTTACAATTCAATAAAATACATTTTATATCTCAAAAAAGTCCAAAGATAAAAAAATTTGATATTTTGATTATCATGCATGGTTTCTCTCCTCTCTCTCTCTCTCTCTCTCTCTCTCTCTCTCTCTCTCTCTCGCACACACACGTACTTACACATACGGACTCTCTTCCACGCTTGTGTTTCTTTGTTTTCCCTTGACTTGAGATTGAAATCTGTAAATCAGTTTAAAGCAGGACTTCTAAACGCAAACTGATGTTGTCTAAATGATACTATTTTCGTTGCAGATATGACAGCCTGTGAAAGGAACAATGGTGGATGCCAACAGATGTGTGTAATACGGGAACATGGTTATAGTTGTGAGTGCAGGACTGGTTTTACACTGGGTGAAAACAGGAGAAATTGTATAGGTAAAATTGCCTTTCATATTTACCTAATATCTAATATTAGATAACTAAAAATATTTACTAATATCGATGTGCCCCCTGCGTTTGCAAATTCCAAACAACACTCATATATGTATGTGCGTATTTGTGGATAATCTCGGAGAGAAAACCAAAGCAGGATCTGGGAATCTACATGTGTCTTTCCATGAGCTTATTACTGCATGATAAAATAATGCATCGTTGTGCAGGAAACAATGCGCCGCGGTTGGCTGATTGGATTCTGGGATTACTAAGTCGAAAAAGGAAACGATGTTAGTCCTGTGGGTAGCTATCGTTTTCAGTTGCATTAGATTTATGGTTGGAATGCCACGATGCAATCCAACGGTGTTATACAAAAAAACAAAAAGATGGATTCAGTGCAAAGGATAAACTGCTGAGAGGGCCTACTCCCTGTACTTCTTACAGCGAAGTCGCGGAAGATATGCAAACAAAATTGCCCTGCGGCAGTGGTGCCATTGCTAAAATCAGTTACTACTGATTTAGGAAAATAGTGATTGGAAAATCAGTGAGGTCGCACTTAAACGGTAGGGGACAGAAGCAGTATTAGTTCAAAATAGCAACCTGTGTATAATTTTTAAAGCAGTTACATTGTTGAAAGCCTGCTAAACTGTGATACTCATCTGGAGATAGCATCTCTTAGAGACTTAGAGTGCATTAAAAACACAGAACGATATCAATAGCAGATACAAATATGTTACGGACAAAAGAAATTTTATTAGTTTGTGTGTGTGCGTATGCCTGTCCGCGTGAATGCTTGCACGTGTATGTATAGTTATATATATATATGTGTGTGTGTGTGTGTGTGTGTGTGTGTGTGTGTGTGTGCGTATATAAATCAAAATAAAAACATGATTCAAAGGATTTAGCGGTACATATGTTTCGGGCCTTTATTAGACGGTTTTATAACAATGCATAATTGATGTAAATGTGTGTCTATGGCCTTCTTCAGCCGCGTACAATTACTACTTCATGGACATATATTACATTATAAGTTTTACGTTGGGGATGCAAATCCTCATAGTCGCCTACAACAGAGTGGGGCACCAACACGAAATCGAAGCGTCCATCCCGCCTTTGACTCGATGTAGGAGGAAGTTTGGATGTTGAGCTAGAGAGGGAAGGGGTTGGGGGGTTGAATCTTTAGTAAGTTAGGGATCACAAAGGGGGAGTAAAAGAGTAAAAGATTACAAAAGAGTAAAACATTTTTAAAATATATAAAAAAGATATAAGAATATAAGAATATAAAAAATATTTTTAGTTATCTAATATGTATGTATATATGTATGTATGTATGTTATGTATGTATGTATATGTACATTCATCTATTTATGTGTATATACTTCGTTTTTTTTCCTTTTTGTTTTGTCTTTATTTACTTTTATTATTATTTACTGAACTGCATCACAAGCAGACCATTTGGAAACATATACATTATTTACGGGACACTCTAATTTTAATTTTTGTCTCGAACCGTCCAAAGATAATTATATAAAAGTAGACGTCAAAATTCGAAGTGAGTTTGGTAAGTGCTATGTACAACACTCTTTAGCTTCAAGTCACTTCATAACTTCTGCTGATTTAAAAGAATAACAATAGCACTCAGAGAGCGCAAACCTCCGCCAAGGCCACACCAACACACTCTCAATGATTAGCCGGAGATGATTTTTAAAATGAGAATATCTCAAATAAACTCGACTGCTCTCACAAGTGAGAATACTAAAAATGAACCCGACCGCTCAAAAATTAAGTAAAAAAACGGGAAAAGTAGTCCAGAATCCTTGTCCGGTATCTGATCGATCCCTGTTATAATCATGGAATGTGAAGGTGGGTGTGCGGGCCGTGTTTGTAATGCTGTGCGTGTGTGTGTGTGTGTGTGTCGTCTGTGGGAACAGGGACAGGTTTCACTATGAAGGCCTGTTTAAGTCTATCCAATGATATAGTGTCTTTACAACCATTAAGGTCTATAGTGAAATATTTATCCGTGCGTGAAAGAAAACGGAAAAGACCTGCATACGGTGCTGTTAACGGATGTTTAACAACATCATTGCGCACAAAAACGTAAGTCCAAGAGGTAAAGCTTCCTTAAAGGCAGAGCTAGAAATGTAGGTAAGAGGTTTTAAACAGGAGCGATATATTCAAAATTGGTGAAACTAGAAATTAAATTTATTATTGTTACTGAATATGTCAGTATTATTTAATTTCTGAACGGTTTTGCTGACGTTTCATTTCGTTTTCCATCAGTTTTTGCTAACATAGAGACGCGAATAAAACTAATAATAGAGAAACGAAATAATACTTTGGAAACAGCAACGCCGCCATAACTTATGCGGAAACCATGAGCGTGCTTTCAAGGGAGATAATCATAGAAAGACTTGAAAGTCAACGTAAGATCGTAATACTTCTTGTAAAGTAAATATAACAAATAATCCAGAATCCTTGTCCGGTACCGGATCAATCCCAAACTCTAGTTAATTCGTGCGAGTCACGAGGCCAAACATCCCTGAAAGTTTCATCCGAATCCACTCAGCGGTTCTTGATATCAGCTTGTTGCATTTTTTATAACACTTTCTATATCCAGTACAAGGCTTAAAATTTGAGGAGACAGCCTAGTCGAATACAATGACCTCTAAAAGATGAAGGGCAAAGTTGACCTCAGCAGAATTTGAACACTGAACTTAAAGATGGACGAAATGCCGAAATATTCGGCGTACTCACGATTCTGCCACTTTACAGCCTGTCAGTGGCTCCCATTATAAGTGTTGTCCAGCGTGCCAATAATAATAATGATAAACACTTTCCATACAATAACCATCAGAGCATCACAACAAATCACAGCACATACCCAAGGCACATAGAGCTGCGCTCGGTAGTGAAGTGAAAGCACGCTATAAAAATAAAACTACTGAACAATAATAATAATAATAATAATAATAATAATAATAATAATAATAATAATAACAATAAATTATAGTATTAATAGTGAAACTACAGCAGTAAACAAGTAAATAAGGTAGGGATTATTGTAATAATAGTGGAATTATAATAGTGAGCAAGTAAATAATAACCCAGCATGAATAACAATTGGCGTTGTTAAACCGTTGAGTAGTCGGCGACTAAACCGGCAACCCCACCAAACTTACTTGATGAGGAGGGTAGATTTTCGACACCCTGCGGGATTAAAAACAAAACCCGACGAAGGCAGAGAAACTCAGAAGAATCAATAACCATTCCGAAAACAGGTAGACAGAACTCGTGAGCCTTGGTTGGCAGTTTGATTTAAAACTGGGGTAGATAGGACTCCTTAATCACAGTGGTGGCAACCTGTCAGTGTCCAACGGCTCCATACCTGGGATGAAGGCGAATGAACCGCGAATCGGGACTTAACTTCGGAGCAATATTTGGATGAAGATACGGGACCAACTGACGCTCACCTATCACCCAGTGAGAATCATAATTATGGTCTCCGATACACAGAAATGCGAAGGGAACAGGCCCAACCTATGGGCTCTGCAGTCTTGGCTGACAATCTTACTAGAGATGGTGTCTCGATAAAAATACCAGTTGGTGGCTAACTTTAAAACACAAACCTCATTGTTGAGTGGAAATGCCTAATATAAATGTATCAAATAAGGGTGTTAATGAGGCTGGAACCAAAGGTGAGGGCCTTTCGCCCGACAGATACCCTGTGGTTGAGCAGCGCAGGCTCGGTCGTCATCCAGAGACTGCTTGTACACAAAGACAGAAGCAGAGAGTAAGGTGAGATGAGGAGGCAAATCGGGCGGTAATTGAATGCTGGATCATGAGTGAACCAAGTAGAAGGGAATTCCAACAATGAACGAAAGCAAAATGGAATGAAATAGGACTCCGAAATAAGTGAGCAACGGTTAGCCGACCAGGCAGGAGCAATAAGAGCAAAAGGATGGTTAACAGACATAGAAATAGCAGAGATAAAAAGGTAAGTAGAAAATAGAAATAATACTTCACCAACAGATAACGTGTTCAGTGAGAAGAGAAAAATGAAAGGCGGCAGTGAAGACGTAGAGCAAAGTGTAAATGTAAATGTATTCTCAGCAAATGAAGCACAAGCAATAGGAAGAGCTACATCACTAGAAATCGATGATGACCAACAAAACATAGTGGGGATCCTATGTCGATATATTAGAGAAGACGAGGATCAAGCACCCCACCCCAATCTAAGGTACATTGATCGATGCAAGCTCAAAGTTGAAACAGAAAAGATAGATTCGGTCCTCGGGCTATTCCAGACGAGAAATATAACTGAAACTAGCAAGATTATTTGGGCTGCAGATAGAGTTGGATACAAAAGAAAAGACCAAACATAAGGTAGAGAACCATGTTGGCGTCGACGAATTTGTGAGAAACAAACAAAGTTAAAAAGACATTCAATAATAATAATAATAAATAATAATAATAATAACAATAAATTATAGTATTAATAGTGAAACTACAGCAGTAAACAAGTAAATAAGGTAGGGATTATTGTAATAATAGTGGAATTATAATAGTGAGCAAGTAAATAATAACCCAGCATGAATAACAATTGGCGTTGTTAAACCGTTGAGTAGTCGGCGACTAAACCGGCAACCCCACCAAACTTACTTGATGAGGAGGGTAGATTTTCGACACCCTGCGGATTAAAAACAAAACCCGACGAAGGCAGAGAAACTCAGAAGAATCAATAACCATTCCGAAAACAGGTAGACAGAACTCGTGAGCCTTGGTTGGCAGTTTGATTTAAAACTGGGGTAGATAGGACTCCTTAATCACAGTGGTGGCAACCTGTCAGTGTCCAACGGCTCCATACCTGGGATGAAGGCGAATGAACCGCGAATCGGGACTTAACTTCGGAGCAATATTTGGATGAAGATACGGGACCAACTGACGCTCACCTATCACCCAGTGAGAATCATAATTATGGTCTCCGATACACAGAAATGCGAAGGGAACAGGCCCAACCTATGGGCTCTGCAGTCTTGGCTGACAATCTTACTAGAGATGGTGTCTCGATAAAAATACCAGTTGGTGGCTAACTTTAAAACACAAACCTCATTGTTGAGTGGAAATGCCTAATATAAATGTATCAAATAAGGGTGTTAATGAGGCTGGAACCAAAGGTGAGGGCCTTTCGCCCGACAGATACCCTGTGGTTGAGCAGCGCAGGCTCGGTCGTCATCCAGAGACTGCTTGTACACAAAGCCAGAAGCAGAGAGTAAGGTGAGATGAGGAGGCAATCGGGCGGTAATTGAATGCTGGATCATGAGTGAACCAAGTAGAAGGGAATTCCAACAATGAACGAAAGCAAAATGGAATGAAATAGGACTCCGAAATAAGTGAGCAACGGTTAGCCGACCAGGCAGGAGCAATAAGAGCAAAAGGATGGTTAACAGACATAGAAATAGCAGAGATAAAAAGGTAAGTAGAAAATAGAAATAATACTTCACCAACAGATAACGTGTTCAGTGAGAAGAGAAAAATGAAAGGCGGCAGTGAAGACGTAGAGCAAAGTGTAAATGTAAATGTATTCTCAGCAAATGAAGCACAAGCAATAGGAAGAGCTACATCACTAGAAATCGATGATGACCAACAAAACATAGTGGGGATCCTATGTCGATATATTAGAGAAGACGAGGATCAAGCACCCCACCCCCAATCTAAGGTACATGATCGATGCAAGCTCAAAGTTGAAACAGAAAAGATAGATTCGGTCCTCGGGCTATTCCAGACGAGAAATATAACTGAAACTAGCAAGATTATTTGGGCTGCAGATAGAGTTGGATACAAAAGAAAAGACCAAACATAAGGTAGAGAACCATGTTGGCGTCGACGAATTTGTGAGAAACAAACAAAGTTAAAAAGACATTCAATAATAATAATAATAATAATAATAATAATAATAATAATAATAATAAATGCCTTCATGCAGTACCAGACAGTGGCTCTCATGGCTCCTGATCTTAACTGATTGGAAGTGTTATCATGTACATTGATTTGTCTTGGTATAAAAGATGGGCTACAGCAAATATTCTGCTCAATACCACAGATTTGCTTGTCATTTGTTTGACCGTAACCAGTTGAGCATGTCCTTTAGTGGCTGACGATATGTGCATCTCTGGTCACAAGCAGAAGTAGTGGGAGAGCATCATAGCCGTGTGTTGAAAGGAATTCTTAGAGGTTTGGATAATTGACATTTGGAAACAGGGGTGTTTCGTTCAACATCCTTAAACAATCCTTATTCAATGACCTTTTGAGCGGGATGGGCTACTCGATCAGAAGAAAATTCTAACTGGGTCCCACCTGCAAGGTCATGCGCTGTTTATCTTGATATAAGATCACCATGTCGCGCACATGTGGTTGTAATGCATGTGCCTGGTGTACCCTTATCAGACGGGTAGTCATGATGGGTATACTGGGCTTCGTATATTTTACCCCAGTGTCACTTTGATGGCATGCACTGCTCTCTCACTCAATAATAATCTTTTCTACTCTAAGCACAAGGCCCGAAGTTTTGAGGAAGGGGGCCAATCGATTAGATCGACCCCAGTACACAACTGGGACATGATTCATGGATCCCAAAAAGATAAAGGCAAAGACGACCTCGGCAGAATTTGAACTCAGAACGTAGCGACGGGTGAAATACCTGTTTCTTTATTACCCACATGGAGCTAAACATAGAGGGGACAACCAAGGACAGACAAACGGATTAATTCGATTACATCGACCCCAGTGCGTAACTGGTACTTAATTTATCGACCCCGAAAGGATGAAAGGCAAAGTCGCCCTCGGCGGAATTTGAACCCAGAACGTAGCGGCAGACGAAATACCGCTAAGCATTTCACCCGGTGTGCTAACGATTCTGCCAGCTCACCACTTTCAATGATGATGATGATGATTATTATTATTATTATTATTATTATTATTATTATTATTATTATTATTATTATTATTATTAAGACGGCAAACTTGCCGAATCGTTAGCATACCGGGCGAAATGCTTTGTGGTATTTCGTTCTGAGTTCAAATTCCGCCGAGGTCGACTTTGCCTTTCATCCTTTCGGGGTCGATTAAATAAGTACCAGTTTCGCACTGGGGTCGATATAATCGACTTAATCCTTTTCTCTATCCTTGTTTGTATTCTCTGTGTTTAGCCCCTTGTGAGTAGTAAAGAAATAGGTATTTCTCCCGTTGTTACGTTCTGAGTTCAAATTCCGCCGAGGTCGACTTTGCCTTTCATAATTTCGGGGTCGATAAATTAAGTACTATTGAAACACTGGGGTCGAAGTAATCGACTAGTCCCCTCAAATTTCAGGTCTCCCCCTCCCCAAATTCCAGGCCTTGTGCCTATAATAGAAAGGATTATTACTATTATTGTTATTAAGGAAGCGAGCTGGCAGAATCATTTGCACGCCAAACAAAATGCTTTGTAGCATTTTGTCCATCCTTACGTTCTAAGTTCAAATTCCACCGAGGCCGACTTTGCCTTTCATCCATTTCGACGTCGATGAATTAAGTACCAGTGAAGCACTGGGGTCAATGTAATCGACCCAAAATTTCAGACCTTGTGCCTTTAATAGAAAGGATTATTATTATTATAAGTGGAAAAAAATCCTAATTCCCACATCTACTGAAACTACAAACCCGCAAAATTACAGATCCATAACATATCTCCTTGCAACCAATATAGCCGTAACTGCAATAGTATCGTAGGGAATGTGCAGAAATTTAAAAGAAATCAGTTTCCAAAAGAGCTGAAGGGATGCTGCAAAGGCTCATAAGACTGTAAAACCAGTTAATGATCAACAAAGCCGTAACTGAAGACTACCGAAAGTAAAAGAAAAGTCTAAGCGGGGTTTGGATCGATTACCGGAAGGCTTTTGACAGCATTCCCCAAATATGGATCATTGGAACACTTAATCATAAGCAAAATATCACCAACAGTGATAAAATTTATAAAACATACTATGAATAAATGGCTAACAGTTCTGCAGCTACAGGCAAAAGAAGAGGGAATTATAAAAACTAAAGCCATCCCCACTAGAAGAGGAATATTCCCAAGGGACCTGCTCTCTCCACTCCTTTTCTGTCTAGCACTGACGCCTTTAACCGATATGTCATACTCCTTTTCTTTGAAAGTCAGCATCAGTTATTTTAAAGTTTTTGTTTTCACTCTATCTAAATGGGAAACATTGACTTAGCATGTTCTTTGCGTTCATCATTCAGTAAGTTACGCTTGAACTTATTTCACAATCTAATGGTTATTTAAAAATAGTTTAAAATCAATGATTAAAACCTTATGATCAGTCCTGTCAACTTTGTGATCGGTTATGACAATCTGATAATCAGTTATGACATTCTATTTCTCAGTTTGAACTGTTGTGTCAATCCAAAAATGATCTCGAAGAATCTAAAAATCAGCTATTCTAAGAGGAAGATGAATTTTTCTAATTTAAAGATCAGCTGCAGCGATGGCAGGATTAGCTTAAAAAATCTGACAGATAAATAATAAAATTAGTTTTCCTTCCTTTCTTCGTCAGACTTCAACGAATGTATTTTCAACAACGGCAACTGTCACCAGGTATGCTATAATACACCAGGTTCATTCTTCTGCGGATGTAGACCCGGATATCTCATGGACAAAGGTATCTGTAAAGGTTAGTCAACTCGTTTCCAGCTTGATGAAGTCTATAATTGCCAACGGAATTTAAAAAAAAAGAATTTAAAATGAAAAAAAAAATAAATAAAAACAAAACAAGAAACGAAAAAGTGATTTTAAAAAATAATTACAAAATGAAAAGAGAAAAACTGAATGAAATATTAAGTAAAAAAATATTTGAATGGCATGCAAAAATATTTTTTATGATTTTATTTGTCGGAAATATTATTTGCGATGTTTCAAAGGAATTGTAATTGAAAATGCATGTTAGCATGGTATAATGGGTTTTAATTATTTTGCATGGCTGTAGTAGCATCAGTTCAGTTATAGGTACTCAGGTAAGGCTTTATACGTATACTTTACATTCGAGAATTCATTCTACAATAACCGAACGAATTGAATCCCAATGACGTCACTGAAGCGTGAGATTTCACTTAATTCCCATGAAGGTAAGTCTTAAACCTTATTAAAACCCTTGTCATTACACTTTTTCCATGCTGTTTATAGCAAGTGTGAAGAAGGACGAAAATTAAATTGCGACCGACGTATGATTTATTTCTAGACAAGGCGATTGTTTCTTTATCTTTGAATGAATTTCTCTTCATATCTGTCAATGTCTTTATTGTTCTTGGATTTTGACACCGAAAAACAATTTATGTTGACATAAATTGAGATATTATTTTGAATTGTTCCTCTGGTGTCTGTAACATCTCTCCTGCTGCATAGAGAGAGATATAAACAGATTTATATTTTTAAATTGCTAATTAACAATATATACAGATATAAATGATGCAAAAATTAATGCATCCGCATACTTATATCTAGGTGAGTGTGTATGTGTCGGAAAGAGAGAGACATGCTGATAGCTAGCTCACTATATATATATCCGGAGAAGAGAGAGAGAGTGTGTGTGTGTGTGTGTGTGTGTGTGTGTGTGTGTGTGTGTGCGTGTGTGCGTGTGTGTATGTGCGTGCGTGCGTGTGTGTGTGCGCGTATGTGTGTGTATGAAAACGCTCATTTACTGCAAGCTCTATTGTCCCGATATTTACTTTAATTACTGCTAAGCTGCCAATCTGACGGTTTCAGAGTAAACTTGCCACAGAAACTCGCATTGGTTTCCTTTGGTTACCTGCTCAATGATAGTGCGGCTGAAACCATTGGATTCAAAACAAAACTGTCAAGAATGAGTATATGAACAGCGATACGTTCAGAAAATCATAGACTAAGAAATCAGTATTGAACAACCTCTCATCGCATAATTCCATGACTCAACCAACAATTCGAACCTTGCAAAATGAAAGGCGTATTAGAAAAGGACCAGTAAATTCAGAAACTTGCAGACAAGCATTGTGCGCATAATTTTTGATGCAATAAATATTCCTAATTTCCTGATATAGCACTTCCTTACTATAATACCAATCAGAAGGCATGGAGAGTTTTATGAAATGCTCACTACTCACTATCTTTTGATAGGTTACAAACATTTGCCGAAATTAATACTCGATAAAACAGAGATAAAATTCTAGCAGACATCGCAAGAGCATTGCATCGATAGAGTCAGAGAGCCAAGATTATGAACTCAACATTCAAGAAATAATCACGTTGTGAACATCTATAGAAATAAAGGAGGTAAAAATGTCTGCCGCGTTACTGGAAATCCCTGATCAAAATGATGCTAGACTCAGTCGGCATGATCAATGTGACAATACAGCTTCAGGAAATATGCATCGGGGCCCTGTACATTGCTTTTGTTATTAAAGTCGTCCGATACAGTAAAGAGGAAACATCTGGAGGATGCACTTAAAAAATGTGTTTTTCCCTTCAAATTCTTGAAGTATCTCTCCGTAGTTCTATACAAGAGTGATTGCCTATTTTGTTGATGTGAGGTAGTTGTCTAAGCTCTTCAGTGTAAAACGTGTACCAGGCAATAATGCAGACTAGTTCCTGTACTTGATATCTTTCGTATCTGTGCGATCCCCTTCCTACTCAAAATGGAAAAAGGGTACTCAAAATGGAAAAAGGGAAACATTATTTACTATTAATATCTGAATCGATATTAATAGTAAATAATGCAAAAGACTGAACCAACGTTAACCTCAGATATGAGTAGATTATTGAGCTACAATATACCTTTTATTGAGCTTTGATAGTCAACATTCCAGAAGCTCTAAACTGATATTACACCTTTCGAAAGAATTGATCTGATAGATTACATTCAGAAAGCTAAGATAATCTTCACATTCATCGACCTTCTACTCAAGCTTTCTCATTACAATATCCTTAGAGTATCCCGATTTAGATATTTAGGTTGCAGCATTTCTAATCTCTGAAAACTGTTTAAAGAAATGCAAGATCAGCTGAGAATTCTTTGAGATGCTCAGAAAGAGAATAATCCTAAATAACCATCTCAGTATCAAGATTACATTCGGCCAGTTACATCATGATCAGCGCTTGGCAGGAGGACAGAAGAAACAGTGCAAAGACTAACTGAAGACTAATTCAAAAGGAACAACATCACCTTTCAGAAGTGGAAGATCTCGTTGCTTATCATTTGCTTTTATGGACTCACTATAACAAAGAGAGAAAAATAATTCAGCACCATCAGGAAAAACTGAGGCTTTATAACAAAACTTGGAAAGTATACTGGCAAGATGATCTACACTTGAACGAGACTATCCTCACCACATTTGATGCACAGTTATAAACAAGTAAGTATATCTATGTGAGTGCGTGTGTGTGTGTGTGTGTGCTTTCCTTGAATTATTTACATGCATAAATGTATTTGTTCATGTCAACATTATGTTCTTTCCTATATAGCAGGTAAGTATGAGCCTTTACTTAGTCATTAGTAAATATTTGAAGGTTGTTTTTTGTTTTGTTTCAGAACTTGTATTTCTATATTCATTCTAGTTCTTTTCTTTGAATATTCTTTTTGTAGCTCACATTTTATTTTCCTTCACAAATTCTGTAGCGCCATTACTTTTCAACGCTCTACTGTGTAAGATTCCTTTTTTCTTCTAATACCAAATATATAACCACGTCATTTTGACAGCTCTTGAAATACGTGTAAAAAAACAAAAATTACGTAGACATTCCTTGTTTTATGCAAAAGTAACTCTGTGTAAATCTGAACCAGGAAAACTATCTCATAAAAGTAATCGCTTTATTTATGTATCTAATATTCATAAAAAATCCTTTTCAAGAGAACTGCATATTTTATCTTAAAGATTTGCAATATCATTTTCAACAAAGACACAGGCGCGTGCGCGCGCCTGTGTCACGCACACACTAACAGACATACACACACACATCCTGACCCGAGTATCTATGAAGAAGAATGGTAATTATCAAATAGGTTCCAAATATAAATAATAACATGTAAGATTCACTTGTAAATAGCTTTGAAATCTATTAAATCAGACACATTAGAGACAAAAACACTACCTGCTCTCCTTTGATAGACACATTCTCTACTCTCTGTCTATTTTTGCATTTAAACAAAACCTCTTTTACATAGTAGATTTGATCACTTATAATATATGCCTGTATGACATGCATTATTAATCTTAAGGTTATTTGTGTTTGTTACTCAATCTCTGGAGATTTGATAATGCAATTTGCTTAATAACGATTCTGCATATAGTGAGTAGTATTATAAAATTAATGAAAAACGTGTAATGTTACATAATTAAATATATATGAACAAAATCTTCAGTTTTATTCCTTTTATACTTACACATGGTGATAGAAGTCCTTCGTGTCAGAAAACCATGAAAAAAAAAAGCAGCAAGTCCTTAATTGGCTATATAAACAGATCCTTAAACGACAAGCTCTAGTGCACTTGGGGCAAGTATGTAAAATCTGGTCAAATGAGGGTAGTGACCATGATGCTTTCTTTCTTTGGCGTTTCTCAAAATACCTTGCAGCGGTGTGGAGGCAATCTCACCACACATTCCTCTGAGTTGTGACATTTTCCCACACTGTGGTGTCTATCACTATCAGGGTAAACTGGCGCTTCAGCTGGTCTTTGAAACGCTTCCTGGTTAGGGGCTCCTCTCTCTCTTTTCCTGGCTGAGCTTTCTGTGGAATACGGATTTCAGCATTCTGGATATTTTCCGTGCGTGAGACATAACCTGATCATCTGATCTGTCTGTGCAGCAGTATCATTTCAATACTGGAGGACTTCGTTTTTGGTGATATTTCATTCTATGAGATGTTTATGAAAGAAGAAAGGCTTCTTTGATGGAAGCGTTCCAGTAGCTTGATCTGCTTCCAATACAACACCCAAGCTTCTGACCAACAGAGAAAAGTATTGATGGCACTGTCTTGTAGACTTTGGTCCTGGTGCACGGGTCTGCCGTAGCTGCATCAGCAGACATCACAAGGAGGTGCTAGTTTTGGTAATGCGGTTTTCAACATCCTTATCACAGGTTGCACCATTAGAAATGACACTTCTCAGATAGGTGAAGTATTCGACTGCATTAAGGGAGTGTCGTTTGGTGCTAATTTGCGGCGGTCGGTAGTTGACATGTGGCGGTTTGTGAAACAATACTTCAGTTTTCTTCAGACTGATGGTGAGGCCTTAGAAAAATTAGACACAACTGAAAGTGTACAGTTATCTGTAAATAGCAGATCAGTGGTGAGCTCCATCAAAGTTCTCTTGCAATCAAGGAGTCAGCGAAGATTGAACATGTTCCCGTCAGTGCCAAGACGGATGTGGATACTCTCATGCAATTCCTCCTTGGCTTCCCACCACATCGTGCTGAAGAAGATTGCAAAGACTGTAGGGATTGGAGCACAAACATTTTTTCACACTATTCTCAAAGGGGAACTCATATTTGATCGTCCCCCGCTGGCCCTAGTATAGCTACTGAAGGATAAGGAGGAACTTGGGTGAACAACCAGGTTCAGGATTCTCCGCAGCCCATCCCTTCTGACCATATGAAACGCCTTCGCCAGATCGATGAAAGTAGCGTAAGAGGCCAATTTTTGCTCTCTGTATATTTCTTCCTTTTCTAACGGAGGGGCGAGATCATGTCTAACGAAAACCAAACTGACTCTCGAGGAGGACTTCGTTAGCAATGGTGGTGATGAGTCTTTCTTAGAGAACACGCGCCAGTATCTCTGTAGTTAAAGTACTGATTTGTTTCTTTTTGTACAAAGGCACAATTATGGCTGCATAGGCTGCTCGGAATTTTCATCTCTCCCAGCCTAATGCAAAGATCAGCGAGATTGTCAAGAAGTCAATTCCCGCCAAGTTTGTACACTTTTGCCAGAATACCATCCACACCAGGAGCCTTGTGGGTTCTCAACTTAGCAATCGCTGTATGAATCTCGTCTATGGAGGGCTGGTCATCCAGCTTTGTTTTCGCCTCTCGCTATAGTATGTTGGCAAGGGATGGTGCTTGCACTGAGTGAGTGTCTCCAAACAGACTTGCATAGTGTTCTGTCCAACGATGCATGATATCATTATTTTCTGTCAGCAGATTTGATCCACCAGCCGAATGCTGACGGACTTTAGTTTAGTGGATAGGAATATATATTGCGCGGAGTGTCCCATACAATGACCTAATGTCTCGCTTATTGGCATAACGTTGCGTTCTCTCAGCAAGTGCCGTCCATCAGCTGTTCTGGATCTCCCATAGTTACTGCTGGAGGATGATGCAGGAAAACCTGTTGGCAGATTTGTGACTGGTTCTTGGGGTTGGGTTGGCAAACACTCCTTGGCGACAAGAAATTGCAAATGAAGCTATTGTTAGAATAATTAAAATAAACCAAAGGAACAGAGCCGAGTCATTGTAATCATAAACCTACGTAGTAATATTGGTTTTAAATTTTGGTACAAAGCCAGCAAGATCGGGGAGGGGGAAAGTCGATTACATTGACCCCAGCACTCAAATGGTACTTATTTTATCGACCGCAAAAGGATGAAAGGCTAAATCGTACTCAGAACGTAAAGACGGACGAAATGCCGCTACGCATTTTGTCTGGCGCTGCAACAATTCTGCTAGCCCACCTTCTTAACCTACGTAGTAATATTATAGAGACAATAGTGAAAAAGGAATTTATTACTTTTGACAGAAGTGACAGAAAATAAAATCCCAAATGGATTGCCTGGAATTAGTTTTGCGACAAAGAGCAGTAAGAATTTTTAATCAAACCAACATTAAAAAATCAAGCACCTAATCTCTTACAACATGGATTTCCATGACTTACTAATTTTAAAATCAAAGCTTTTTACTTGCATGGAGAAAGCTGATCAGGCTTTTACCTTATATTTATATATTATATTTATATCAGAGCATAAATGTTATAAAATGCCACTCGCTCCACCTCATTGCAATGTACCCTCATATCCTTGTGCATAAACCAAAAGCCAATATTTCATGGTCGCCCAAAGTTTTCTTTTAATCGCAAAAGCCTTCAGAGTAAACTATAAGAATCTGTCAAAATTAGCTAAAATAATAGGTTTCTGTTTTTGAAAGCAAATATCTACGGCTGATGAAACCGGTCTATTCTGGTAGAAAATATCAAAATGGACTTATATCAGGAAAAGAATAATGGATAGCGAATTAAAAGCATCTAAAAATCGTAAAACATAAGTATTATGGAATAAAGCAATTGACTCTTTGGGAACCGTACAATATAAACGACAATATTCTTATGCTGATATAAACATAAATGTGGAGTCGGGTGTTTACAAATGCATGTATATACCTCCGATAATCGTATATATATTCAGGGTGATATATATATATATATATATATATATTCAGGGTGAGAGAGTTTAGGTAGATGGAGAAGAAGAAATTATCTTTATCATCTCTCTATCTCAGCAACAACTACTAAATACCATACGTAACATTATTATAATGGTTTACTTAAATCTCTAAAAGCTTAACACGTTAGGGTAAAATGAAATAGGGAAAGTATTTACACAAGAACCCCTCTCTCTCTCTCCCTTTCTTTGTCTCTCTCTCTCTATCACTTTCTTCTCCTCATCATTCTCTCTTTCACTTTCTCTCTCTCACTCACTCTTTTTCTCTTTCTTTACACGCGTATTCAAGTGCATTTGGTGCACATGTGTATTTATAGACAGTTAAGAGGTTGCAATGAGGGTAGCGGGTGCTGAGTAGCTGTATCAATTTAGTTACTATTCTACCCCACTATCTCACGTCCCACTCAGCCCAAACTGTACCGACTGGCTTAGATGTCGAAATATACTAATAGAAAGCAGCCCCCGCCAAAAAAAAGAAAGAAAAAAAAGAAAAAGGGAAACTATTTCTCCTCACCACTTACCTCCTTCTACGGAAACTGGGATAAATTCTGGGCTGTTTAGGTGCAAGACAAAATCTTTATGCGCTTGAGACCCAAAGAAAAAGAAAAAAGAGAACTAAAATCTACAAACAACTATTCAATATTAGTAACTTATTTTTCTAATTATTTGTGTGTGTGTGTGTATGTGTGTGTGAGAGAGAGGGGGGTGCGGGGAAAGAGAGAAAGTAGGTCTTTAGTTGCACTAAGGCTTTACTGATATTCCAAAACCGTTTCTACAATTCTGTTACGTATTGATTTTTCTTTAAATGGTCAGTGGATATTCCGAATACATACAAAGGATACTGAAATAAGCTGGAGTCACCATTGAATTAAGGATTATTTTTAACGGATTCTTGTTCTCCTGTACACTCCTCAGAAAAGAAATGAAATACAATTTCATTATCCAGTCTCTATACTATAAAGCGTGTGATTTGCTATTGAGTTTGTACACCTTACCACTGACACCTGAGCAATGATGCTGAATCGATTAGAGAGTCTTTTGAAGGAAATTCCCGAAGCAATTGCTTCATTTCAAGAAAGGCTGGCAGAATCGTTAGCAGGCTGAATCATCCGTATTCACGTTCTGCGTTCAAATTCCGCCGAGGTCGACTTTGCCTTTCGTCCTTCGGGTTCGATAAAATGAGTACCTGTTGAGTGCTGGGGTCGTTACAGTTGACTTACCCGATCCCCGAAATTTCTGGCCTTGTGCCAAAATTTGAGATCAACGTCTAACATCAGAGCATGAATGTTATAAAATGCCACTCGCTCCACCTCATTGCAATGTACCCTCATATCCTTGTGCATAAACCAAAAGCCAATATTTCATGGTCGCCTAAAGTTTTCTTTTAATCGCAATGCCGATGCCCATCATGCATTTAAGTTATATATATATATATATATATATATATAGGCAAAAACGGTAAGATAACAAAAGAAAGAACGAGACCTCAATATTATGTAAATAGAAGAAATTTATCTGTAAAATAATATGTGACAATTATTCGGTAGCCAAGATAAAACTCTGAGTTTTATCTTGGCTACCGATATATATATATATATATAATATATATATATATATATATATATATATATATTGTCAATCCAAACAAGAACAAGCAAGAAAAAACAACAACATGGAAAAAGTCCAAAGAAGGAAAGACGGAGAAAGAAAATCGCCAATGATACACACGCAGTCACATATTTCGGGATGGTCATTTTATTCATATTTTATTATTCATATTTTATTCATATTTTTTTGCCAAATAAACACACGTACAATATATACATTGACGCAGGAGTGGGTGTGTGGTAAGTAGCTTGCTTACGAACCACATGGTTCCGGGGTCAGTCCCACTGCGTGGCACCTTGGGAAAGTGTAGCCTCGGGTCGACCAAAGCCTTGTGAATGGATTTGGTAGACGGAAACTGAAAGAAGCCCGCCGTATACATATACACATACATACATACATATATATATATATATATATGTGTGTGTGTGTGTGTGTGTATATATATATGTTTGTGTGTCTGTGTTTGTCCCCCAACATCGCTTAACAACCGATGCTGGTGTGTTTGCGTCCCCGTCACTTAGCGGTTCAGTACTAGGCTTACTAAGAATAAGTCCTGGGGTTGATTTGTTCGACTAAATGCGGTGCTCCAGCATGGCCACAGTCAAATGACTGAAACAAGTAAAACAGTAAAAGAGTATACTTATATGTATACTTCACTCGTTTATTACTGTTATTTTATTATTTTAACGCCTGTCCATTGTCCGGAAATCTTTCGTCACACATCTGTGACCCCTTCAACGACACTTTTCGTTTCCGTGTGTGTTCTTGCTCCTGGAATAAGTGGAGCAAGAACACACACGGAAACAAAAAGTGTCGCCGAAGAGGTCACAGATGTGCGACGAAAGATTTCCGGACAATGGACATGCGTTAAAATAATTATATAACACTAATAAACGAGTGAAGAAAAAAAATATATATAGTTTATTTGGCAAAAAAAAATAATAATAAATAAAATGACCGTCCCGAAATACAACAATACATGTTTCAACACACGATTTCACATCAGGAATCTTGCAAAATTAATTGATAAACGTATACTTACGTGTGTGTGTGTGCGTGTGCGTGTGTGTGTGTGTGTGTGTGTGTGTGTGTGTGTGTGTGTGTGTGTGTGTGTGTGTGTGTGTGTGTTTTAATCTTATTATCTTAGAGCAAGTTTAAGAACAACAACGGAACTTTTACTGAATAGTTTAAAGAGTCAAATTTATGGTGAAGATGAAGTTGACTGATGAAGTTCAATCAGTGAAAGAGCTTCGTCTGCTCGCGCTTTTATAAAGGAAAGAAGTACATTAAAAATATTGAAGTTTGTTAAAGAGCAATTTAGTAATTTTACATTAAGGAGTGGAACGTTCAATTCCCTGTAATTCAGACTACCTTATATTACCAGCAGACAAAATGGTAAATTGGAAACGGGGGATGGTGAAGGAGATGCGCTGGGACAGCTACTCTGACTTACGGCGCTTGCACTTGCGAATAGCCATCTCCTCCCCGATAACGGTGAGCAGGAATATGGTCCGGGGGCCGAGAATACTGGAGGTCTCCACTGCTACAGGCTCGACCATAAACCTGTCAGAGGGCGACCGATACCTTGTTAGTTTGCTCTTCTCAGCCTGACGATCAGCAGAGCCTGGGCTGGTGGCTGAACGTACCAAGTTGCCGCATGTGGCATTCCAAATGAAGGGCCTACCGCTACGGAACGGGAAAATTGTCATACCGCCAGGCCTTTTACCGCTCCAACCCCCACCTAGTCTGGCCTCACTGGCTCGAGCTGGGAAGGGAGGCCTGCGGTGTCTAGGCCATGGTTTTGTTAACCAAATGACGGAATATTATTTTCTTGAATGTACTAAAAAACGGTAAAAGATCACGAATCGTATTAGGTATATTGTTCAGTAGTCAGTTGATTTAAAGATTAAGAGAAGGAAAAGAATAAAACAACAAGAATAAACGGGATGGAAATGTTTATTCGATATAGGTCAATACTTGGTCAATTATATAATATACAAACTATGTGTGTATATGTATTTATGTCTGTCAGCATGCTGGTGTGTGCGCATGTGTATGAAGAGAACAAACTGGTAGAGGTATAGCAGTGGTTACATGCGCGAGTGGAAATGAAAGGTGTAAATGTACATATGAGCGGTAGGCAAAGGGAAATATGCATGTATTATCGGAAGCTGTGTTAAGTATATGTTTGTAGGTCTGAGGGTAGTGAGAGGTATGTGTGCGGTGCAGATGAATGCATGGGAAAAAGAGAAAGAGAAAAGTGAAGATGCGTGTAGTTCATTAGGTAAAGAACTTAATGATTTAGTTGTCAAAGAAATTTATGAATTGTTTGTTAAACAGAAGTCGAACAAAAATGGATTTGACTTGGTCAAAGTAGATCAAACAGATTCATCAACTTATTGCACCATTTAAAAAAACACTTTGCACTGACAAAATAAACCATGTTTGCTTTCAAGACGAAAGGTGTTCTTCCATCGGGATAATGCTCGGCCACATACAACAAGGATGACATTCGAAAGGCTGGAGCAGTTTCAATGAGAAACAATACCCCACCTACCATATTCGCGGACATTGTCCCATCTGATTGTCATGCAGTCTTCCAAATTATTTGGACGGGAAAAATGTGAATTCTACAGATGAGGTCAGAACAGTACTGGAGGAGTATTTTTCGTTACGGACAAGTGAATTTTGGAAGAGGAGCCTTGTAAGTGTACCATATAGATGGAAGAGCATTGTAGAAAATGAAGGAGAGTATATTTTAGATTTTTAAAAAATTTGTTTATCTTAATTTTGAAAAATAAAAGAAATATATAAAAAACACATTATTTATGAGATGACTCTATATACATATATATATAAATAAATAAATAAATACATATATGTGTGTGTGTGTGTGTGTGTGTGTTGTGTGTGTGTGTGTAATGTATAAATAGATGTGTGTATTTTCCCCTTGTTTACAATTAACACGGAAAAATTAGATAAAGTTACCTGGGTAGCAAAAAATCACACACGTAAAAAGGGTGTAACACATTGTTTTTAAAGGTAGTAACTCCGGGTTTATGTGAAAGATTTTATATAATATATATAAATAAATGGAGTTAAACGCAGGTGTTATTCAAATTCTTCCGACACATGTTTCGAAGACACCATTGGTATTAAAAATGAAAGCTTACTTTATGGTCCAATTCATTCCAAGTCGTCTACTGGTTTAGTTCTATTACTAATAAGAGCAGCACTAAGATTATCCAGTTTGACATTTCTAGTTTTTATTCCTTCATCAACCCAATAATACTTAATAAGGCACTTTGGCTTGCTCATAACAAAGCTGGTCTCACCAGGGAAGAAATTAATGTTGTGCCAGAATATCTATCAACACATACCCGATGGTTTTGATGTTACGATGAGAAGTTCTGATTCAGCTCAAGTAGCTGATTTGCTCTTTATATATACACTTTATGAAATGGCAGACCAGTTCCCTAGCATCAATGGAGGTCTTTTCCGTAGAATGATCGTAGGCTTTGTTTTTGATGATGATGTAACGAAAGCCAACTTTTTAGATATTACACTTAACTTACACAATAATTCGTAATCGACCAATCTTAAGTATATTAGCAAATTCAGTAATCATTCTAGGACAATTACTAGGAACTTAGTTAAGAATATTTATTTCATTTAGATCGTCTAAGTTATCTGCTAATGTTGACATTTTCAATGATAAGGCCGAATTTTATAACTCTGCCTTACTTAAAGCAGGTTATACAGAGAAAGTTACCTACATTAATTCCATTCAATGTTATTCTACCTTTACTGTTGGAGACACGAAATCTAGTTGTAAGAATATAAACGATATCAATGTTAATTTATACGCCAACACCAAACAGAGGAAGGGAGATAACCCTAATTTAAACCCGTTTTTTTTCATTCTAAAGATAAATCAATGTCTTTCAAAGATAGTTACCCTAAAAATAAGGCAACTAATAGCAAAACTATTTGGTTGATTATTCCAAATTAAATCTAATCTTCCTTTCCAGTTTCGGGAAGCTATTATTAGGAATTTCCAAAGAATTCTAGGTATTACTCGCAAACGACTAGGATTGGTTTCTCCAACACAAAAAATCTCTCACAAATTATCTCCTCACATAATATTAGT
>NC_043009.1:18411042-18426042 GCF_006345805.1 Octopus sinensis | reverse complement strand
TAGAGTGACTATTTACGCAGTGTGTGGATTAACTAAATCTACATTATTAACACAGTAGGGTAAAACTGTTTACACAGTATGATTATAGAGTATGAGTATCAACCGGGTCTACATTATTAACAGTTTTCTTCTCTAATTTCATTCCTTCTTTGAATTGAGAGTCTTTCCCGTCTTCGTCTTGGATACTCTCGATTTCTTGTTCTCTGAATTTCTCTCTCTTCTTCACTCATTTCATTTCTGTTTTTGGCGTTTTCTTGCTGAAGCATTTAAATTTTTCCCTGTATCATTATTTATTGCATTTACATTATTGTTGTTTAAATCATTAGTTGCGTTATTTAAGTTTTGGTCGGTAATGATGAAAGGGTTATCATTATTATGAGCTGTATTAATATTGATTACGTAATTTTCTAAAACGACACTACTGTTCAATGAATTTGTATCGTTTCCTTCCATGACAATCCTTATATATATCATTTAAGTTACTATCGTTATTGATAACGTGATTTTCTGAAGTGACACTATTGTTAAATGAATCTATTGTCTGCTCACAGGAAAGATTTGGTTGCTATTTCTAGCACTTCCTGCTTAAACGTCAGATGAATTCTTCACTGACAATGTGACCACTAGAGGGTCTAACAAAGAATTTAGAAATGTACTTCACCTTAATGTTGACTTTAGACGTGTTATTTGGGAGATTAATAGTTATCAAACAAAAGTGAGATGATTCTAAAACATTGGTGTTGCTTTCAAAAGCTATCGTCTGCTCACAATTCGCAAAATAATATTTCGTTTATTTCTGGTTAATCTTGCTTTTAAACGATGCTTGTCAAATACATGTGCATGTGTGTGTGTGTGTGTGTGTGTGGTGTGTGTGTGTGTGTGTGTGTGCGTGCGCGTATGGGTGTGCCTATGAGTTTGTGCTATGTATGCATGCCTGTGAGTGTATGTAAAAGAGAAAGGGAAGCACACATATGTATATATGGATGTATATGCACGTGTATATAGAAATATATATACATATACATGTATAAACGCGCACACATATACAAACGTACATAAATGTAGAATAGATATATGTACACACATACATATACACACACGCGCACATATATGTCCTAGCAAACGCACCCGTCCTTTGGACGATTTAAGTTGCTTTGGTGGTATTTTTTCCACCAAATAATTGAACTACCGAGAAGGTTTATGAGTAGCACGGCAATCTATGTTTCCAATTAAACTAGGAACAGAAAACCAAATTGTAGGCATGTTATTGTGGAGATCGTTGCACTTTAATGATCCTATGATCATTAAAGTGGAACGACTTCCACAATATAAGTTTGCCAGCGATGCAAAGTTGAGCTACTGAAGTGTTTTGGGAGTAGATCACGGATAATGACTACAAAAGATAGTTGGTTTACATGAAAGCGAAATTTCTTGTTAGAAACAGCCACATAAATGGTGTAAGGAAATTGAAGGAAGACGTTGACACTTCCCCTCTACAAGTTTATTATATTCAACAGCAAAGGAAGCTATTTTTTCGGATAGAAGTATGATTGGTACGTTCAAAAATGGTAATATAATACCTATCTGAGAAAGTAGAGATAAAAGAATGTATTTGCTATGTGCTTACAGTGTACGACCACTCTGGAATTGACTTCAGGTAACGAAAAATGAAGACATGAAGAGTTTGATTTCGGTTCACGAACACTGCTTTGAATCTTTAGCAATTCGCAGTGAAAATATGCCAACAAAGGTATCAACAAATAGAAGAGTAACTCAGAATAGATGAAGGTAAGCTTGCCATTGACGATTTAAAGACTGGCACAATTTTTTTAGCTTGATGTAACAGAGAATTCCTAAACACTTTCCCACTCTCTTACTCTTCCTTTTTCTCGGATTCTCCCTCGCTTTCTCTTACTCTCTATCTCTCTCCCATTTATAAAAAACAAAAGATCTTGAGTAAGTTGATAAAGAAAATATTTTGAAAGATCAATCATAAATATCAGGCAGTGACAACGGAAAGCACACTTGCCTTTTGTACGTGATACTATTTGAGCGATTAAAAATAAGGAAAAAAGGATTTCATTGTTTAATTTAGTACTTATTCTGGGAATTTTTCGACGATTGACCATGCAAAGGAAAGCTCTAAACACGGGCTACATGCAGCTGTAAATTTCTTTCAGAAAAAATGAAAGCTGTAAACAATAAAAAATAAAAGGCAAAAATACGTTAAAATAAGAAATTTTTCTCAACTTAAAAAATCTTGCCTTAATTTTCAAAATTTCGAACCCATTTTCCGCGCTTGAATTACAAATCCCCTTCCACTTTACCATGTTGAAAATTTTATTGAAATTGGGCAAAAGGTATCCAATCTAGACCCCTAAGTGTCCCCCAAAATCAATAAAATCCCCGTTTTACAGCAAAGCAATCACTGTAGCGCCCCAAAACGTCTCCCAATCAATTTCTCACCTCAATTTACCTCCTCCTATATATTTTAATCCTCCTCCTGTCCCGTTTAGACCCCTTTTTACATAAAAATCCAATTTGTATCAACGTTCGCCTTCTTCATTTTATAGATTAGATTAGATGCCAATCGTGCCAATCTGGAGGGGCTTAGAACCCCCTTGAATCGATAAAAAATCACTCTTCTCACAATAGCAACCGCATCTTTCCAGATGGCGAGTTTTAAACTACTCAACTCTCTGCCTCATCACGCCTTCTATGCCGGTGTCAATTTTTAGCTCGATCTGACCACTGGTCTCGCTGCCAACCTCAGACGTAGCAAAATGTGCATACAATTTTGACCCCAAGCTCCTTTATATATATATATAGATAGCAGAGAAACCCGGTCTTGCTCGGGATTAAAATAGTTTATCATTGTTTTATTTGTTTCGGTATTATAACCCGATTTCATCGGGTCTACGCGGGCCACACTTTAAAAATGAGGAATTTTGCCCTAGAGGCTACACCTTTCAATTTCGCCAGGATTTTTAACACAGGTGTGCAAATTTTCAGCTCAATCCGACCATATTTACTAACAATTTTGCCTGTATAACTGCTTGTGAGACAACGTCTGCCCTTTTCACAAATATGTAGTAGACTTACAGAGATACCCCGCCTTGCTTGGGGTTAAAATGGCATAGTTTTTCACTGTTTTACTTGTTTGGTTAATATAACCCGATTTCATTCGGGTCTACTCGAGCCACATTTTAAAAGAAGAGGAATTTTGTCCTAGAGGTCACGCCTTTCTTTTGAGGAAAAAAATAGTTGCCATGCAAACTCGCCAGCACTTTTAACATAGGTGTGCATATTTTCAGCTCAATCCGACCACATAAATCACGCATACATATACGCATTAAATATATAGTGATGTACATGCAGCTACCGGCTGCTCACAATTCGTAAAATAATACTTCGGTTATTTCCCGTAATTTCCGGTTAATCTCGCTTTTAAACGGTGTATGTCAAACACCTATATGTGTGTGTGTGTGTGTGTGTGACTATGTGTGTGTGCTGTATGCGCACGCGTGTGAGTGTATGGGAGAGAGAAAGGATAACACATATATATATATATATACATACACACACACATATATATACAAACATGCATAAATGCATAATAGATACACACACACACACACACACATACACGCACATACACGCATTTACATACCCACGCATGCACTTTCCCTTCCTTCTCAGCCTTTAATGCAATCGCCATGGTAACATGACCAATTAAAAAGTTTACCTGTCGTGAAAGTTTATTGGAACGCTAAAATCTCTGTAGGCCTAGTTGAGGGTGGAGAAAGGCGTATTGACTATAGCAGACTAACATGTACTGATAAACACATACATCATTCTTACCAAATCAATTTTATTAATATAGATGGTCGTTATAGTTAATTATGGATTTATCAAAGAGAACCTGATATCAAAATTAAAACAAAAATGTAAGATAGAACAACATACCTTCCTTATTTGTTGAGCATACAGTTGCTCAATGCGACGTCTTGTTCCAGACTCTATTAAACATCATTGTTGAACTGAAAAAGGATCTCGAAGCACACACAAAGCTATAAGTAACAGCATGTAAATATTGTGTTGAAAATCCCTTTTGGATAGGAAAAATCGAATTATTTCAGATTCACTTGAAAGTTTATAAATTTTTATGACGTCAACAACATACAATTCCTGCTGGGAGAAATAAAGTTTCTGAAATGGATTAGCGAAATTCGAAAGGTTGGTTTTGTTCAATGGTAGAACACCTGTCATATCTACTGGAGTTATGGGTTCGAGTTCCATTGAGCAACCTTCAGAATTTTCTATCTACAAAATTTTTCAAGCAAATATTTACAGACAATTGTTTATAGCTTTATTCCTGCTGCGAGATCCAGTTAAATATATAAACATATGTAAGTTGATGTATTCCTACATACATACATACATACACACACACACACACACATATATATATATATTTGATTATCCACCAGGATATTCATCTCTTTTATACTCTCTCTCTCTAAATATGTGTGTATGTGTGTGGATGTAATATATATTGAATATATATATATATATATATATATATATAATATATATATATATATATATATCATATATGTATGTGTGTGTAGATAAATAAATAGATATATATGTATGTGTGTGTAGATAAATAAATAGATAGATAATTAGATAGATAGATAGATAGATAGATAGATAGATAGTGTTTGTGCGTGAGTGTGCGTGAGTGTGTGTTGAGACGTATAATACAAAGGATGACTGTAGTGTTATGTCCTTATAATCCCAATGTCAGTATGCTACAAGAATATGTCTATTGTGTTGTAAATATAGTTCTAACACAACATTCTTCAATAGTAAAAATGTCAGCTACAACAAAACTAGTTGGTGTCGGCGATGATTTTTCGGGTGATGTTAATGTTTCTGTTGTTGTTCGTGGTGGAGGTGGTAATCGTTGTACTGATCGTAATGTTGCGTAGTATATATGCCTGAAGACATTAACTCGAACATTCAAGAATATAAATAACAGATAAATTGAACCGAATGATTCAGAAATTCATCAAAAAGTTTAACATTTGCCCATCAAATTTCATTGTCTAATACAAGTCTTCACAAAACCCGCGTCTCACCATGTTCACTGCATACATATAGCTACAGAGACTTTGCATCCAAATTATGTGAAACTTTGGTTTAAACAGTAACCATGAAGCACAGTAGTTCGGTGTGCAGCACGCCTTGTGCAACATTCATATTCGTTAAAGTCGCCTTTACTCATGCTATATTTCTCAAGCAGAATACATAAATATGTGTGTGTGTGCGTGTGTGTGTGTGTGTGGTGTGTGTGTGTGTGTGTGCGTGCATGAGAAAGATAAAAATAGATAGATAGATAGATAGATAGAGAAGAGAGAAAGAGAGAGAGGGAGAGAGAAAGAGTGAGGTTATTTCTGCTGGCTTGATGATAATTCTAAGTGCAACCTGGATTTGACGAAGTTTACATCGGCACATTAGGAAAATTGAAACATATCTCTGTGACAGTTGGAAGTGCATAAGAAGGTTTGTAAGGGTTTTGTTCTTCCACCTCTCTTATAAGCTGCCCCGCCGAATCTATATGTGCGTCAAAGATCTTAATCTAATCAACCAGTAACACTAATGAGCAAGATGTTTCAAGGATCGCTTTAGATATCTAAAGAAATCCAGCTGTAAGCAACCACTAGTCCGAAGGCTCTACCGTAGTCTTGATGGTGGCTAAAATCTAAGATCACCGACCTGCCGACCGATCTAGGAAAACAGTACATGCCCATACGAAAAGAGCACTGCCGCAAAACCCGATCCGAGCCGAGTGAGGATAGCATGAAACTCGCAGTTGTCCAGAAGTTGGACGCGTGAGTACTTTCGGAAATTCTGATCTTTCTAATGTCTATTACATCTCGATATAATAACATGTTGAGTATGTGTCCATTTCCCACGATAACTCCAGATCATGAACGTTTATATTGCCTATGTTCAGAGTTGCATATCTGGGAGAGAAATAAGCAGAAAATAAAAGGGAATTAATTGGTCGCTTAGTCTACTCTTGAAATAATCCTTTCTCAAGACTTTTGTGCAGGTCGAGTAAATTTTTAAAACATTCTACATCACTTGGGAAACACTTTCTCAGAACACGATACATTACTCTTTATCAAAATTTTGTCAATAGATTCAACAGCCGTCCAGATAGAAGCTCTCGCTTCTACAATCAATTCGGACGTTTTTTGTGCTGTTCATGCCACTTTCATATCGGGAGGTTTGGCTTCATAGGAGATGAGTCCATCCTCGGACTTCAGATTGCTTTTAAAATATTGTTTCGCACAACATCCTAACTACTTCCTAAGGTGTCGCATAAAGAACGACGGAATCTTACCACCATTCGAAACTCTTTCTTCTTTCGACAAGGTACGAGCATGTATGTGCGCGTATGTTACTTTTGTTGTATTCATATTCGTATTCAGCTTTACCGAAATAGATGTCAAAGGCACTGGGAAACGGATGCATCGTCATCGTCGTCAATGTTGTTTCTCATAAATTATTTCGTGCTGATTTAATTAGTAGGGATGTTATTTTGAAGTTTGTTGGTAATAAGATTTCTCAGATGTCAAGAAATCTTTCTTAGGATTCTTGGAGGATGCACAATTGTACTTTCCTGCAGGTCAACAATTTATGTCTTAATTCAGCTTCTTAGGAAGCAGTTAGGGTGTTGTGCCAAATGCACCAATTACCACAGGAACAGTTGCCTTCCACAAGCTCTTTATTATCTAACTGGGTCCTAATGTTTCTTTTATATCCACCCTACTATTATATAATACTAGCAGTATTGCCCGGCGTTGCTCGGGTTTGTTTTCTTTTCGACCCTTTAGAATTGGAATTTTTGAAAAGTAAAAATTTTGCATTATGTAACTCTTTAAGTGAATATTTTTCTGGTTGAAATACACTGAAGAATGACGATACAGCAGTTAAAAAATTGTAAGAAAAAAAAGAAGGGATTTTCATAGAAAAAAAGCTCCTTTTTGATGTAAATAATTTTTGATCTTAACATGGTCCGATTTGAATTTTTGCTTCTACTGAATGAAGAGCAAGCCTTCATTCCGCAGGGTCTCGGAGGAGATAGTGTTAGTTGAAGCCTACCAAACCTGCCACACACAGACAAGTTCAGCTTTATATATAGAGATTGCAAAGTCTGTGATTTTACACTTTTTTCTCCTCTACAATCGTATCTGATCTCTTTGTATAATCTCTCTTTATGGAGAAATCGCATACAATTCTTGTGTACAATTTGTAGGTAATAGTTTTTTTGCAAAGTCGGTGATTTCATTTTTGGTTACAAGATTTGTTCGTCTATGTTAAACCAGTCTGGTATGTTAGCTTGACCTTCAATAGTTCTTTGGAATGTCAATATAGCAGTAACTTTCTGTAGAAAGTCAACAACTGGTACCAGTAGCCAACTTTGGAAAGGTACCTTTCTGGTGCTTTTTGAAGCTGCTTTTCCCACAGATTTGGCGAAGGTTTCTGTGTTGCTCACACATCTTTTACAGTTGATATTGGTACAGTATTCTTGCTTGATTGTATCTAACCATGTTGCATTCTGATTAAAATCTTTCCTTTCATTCCAGATCTTATATCAAAATTACATATAATCTTCCCTCTTTTTGTATACAGCTGGTCGTTAATACTGGCTCGTATCTTTTGTTTGTTTTCGTTTTGATAACGGATTTTTTTTATTGTTTGTCAACGAGTTCCTGCTTCAGAGTTGTTAATTTCTTCTTACGATTTAAAGTAATTTCGCATAAGATGCTGTTGATGTGAACTTATCCGCTTTACACTTTTTAATGGTCTGCATATAAGCAGGGAAAATTTAGCAACAGAAACACAGTAACGCTACAACATTGGAAACAATATAATTACACTTTCACGCACGCACAAGCGTACGCTCGCACACACGAACGCATGCATTCACTCACACACATACATACAAACACAGTAAACTATGAACAAAGACAACAGTAACAACGATAACAACAATAGGAAAAAACATATCCAGAGCAGATGCTGAGTTTAATCTGAGTTAATCTGCAGGGTTTAACGGCACCAACAACAGAAACAACAGCTGTGGTAATAGCAACAATAAAAACCGCAACAGAAACATCGACAACAATAACAAAAGCAGTAGCAACAATATTGACACGAGAAGCGGTTGGCATACTAAACATCAACAATAGCAGAAATAATACTAGCAAGCCAATAGTAACAGTGTTAACACAACTACAGCATCAAGAATAACAACAATAATAAAAACAATTGTTGCTAGTTTAGGAACAAAGCCAGCAATTTTGTTGGGGATAAGTTTGTACTTTATTTCATTAACCCTAAAGTTGACCTCGGAGGTAGAACTTAAAGCACTCGAAAAATTACCAGCGCTGAAATACAAGATGGCATTTTCCCTGAGATTCTAACATTTCTGCTGGTTTGCAGTCTTTGAACAACGTTAGCGCACTAGGATCGTCTTAATGCATACAGGGCAATTGCCCGAGGGAAGGGCTTCACGGGTCAATGAGCTCGATTCTCACTTATAATGCTGTGGTTTACCGTCAATAAATAATACTATAGAGCGTTGTGCATTGATTTGTCTAGGGGAATATGATACTAACACGGATTCACTATGGACACCGTTAATAGTAAAACGAAGAATATTGTGACAACAGAAGTAGAACTATCAAAACAACACAACAACGCGAAAAATATATATAAAAATAACCACTAACAATCAACACCAACTAACATCCCCATCTAGTGAATTTTTTCACCTATTCGTGTCCATGAGTAACACACCAATTCTAAATATTAAGGACATTTCTCTCCTGCAAACTCAACATTAATTCGGGTGATGATACTTCTCGAGAGAGCGAACTTTATCTCGGACTAATCCAGGTTTCACCCTATCACGCACCATTCCAGTTCAGTCAATCCTGTTTTAATTCAGGTCCGCCCAGAGTTCCGCTAGTTCCAATTTTGGTAATGAATGTGTTCTTTCTCCTTATAGATTTAGAAGAACATGGTTGATATGTTCCTTCTAGGTATGTCCTTTCATATATCTCAAACAAGTAGGACAAAGTAGTTTCCAAAACAACAAATAGATCAGTCACAGGTGTGCTGCAGCTATACACCTGACAAGCAGAGCTCGCAACACGAAGTATCACTGTCCCACTGTCACAAAATTTGCAAAATCATCTCCAGGAAAGTTGTTTCCATCCATTCGTATAACCTTGCTTTCAAATTACAATTTTTCTTAGGAATTCCACTTCCAATAACTTTATAGAATCTTTGTATCTATTGATAAAATCACCATTTTAACTTCATTTTCCTTTCGATTGAACATTGCACACTTTCCAAACTTCCTTTTCATCTGCTCATCGTCACGTACACTCAATCACTAAGCGCAAAATCTTCCGTTTGCTCTAGTTAAAAAAAGTTGACAGGTGTTAACATTTATCGACCTCAAACTGTGCACTCTACTGATAGATCTCATCTTCATAAATTCTTTTGTATGAGGGTTTCTTTTTTCTTTACTATGGGTTAGACAGAGAAAGAATGGTATCACCCA
The DNA here is from genome assembly GCF_006345805.1 of Octopus sinensis. NCBI lineage: Eukaryota > Metazoa > Mollusca > Cephalopoda > Octopoda > Octopodidae > Octopus > Octopus sinensis. Next base: position 18,416,393 of record NC_043009.1, on the reverse strand, counting down.
AGACACATTCAAAGGCCTCTTAGACTGGTGAAAGAATTTTTTCTCAGACCAGATTCCTGGTCCAAATACTTGCAACGAAGTGTGCCCCGCAACAGTTATCCAAGAGCTAGTGGTGACTATATAACAGGTGACCAATTAGCGCTACAACACAAGAACAGGAACGGTCTTTCCGAAAGGCTTCTAAATAGTTTCTATCTACCACATATCATGCCTTCCATGTGTTCTTGTACCAGAGGTTATTATAGAAGCTCCTTCAGAAGATCCCACACAGTAAGGATTTTGACAGGACGTCGAGATAGGCACTGCTACCCGCAAACAGTTGGACAAAGTTCTGTTAGAGAATGCACACATGCTTGAAATGGAACAGCACACATCCTGTCTCTACTAAACAAAACTGTTGAACGCCATTCTTTCAAACGTTGTAAATGTACGCTCTTGCTAGAACTAATTCTAACAAGCAGCCTCCGGGTTTCGCATCGAGATGCCATTATTAACGCTAAGACGTCAAGCGAAATGTTTTATTAAATCGCTTCTTTGTCTAGCTCCCACTCTAATTTATTGTTTTCTATCTCCACTCTTTTGATATAACTTATCAGTTTTCAATAGGTTTTTCACACTGGGAACGAAGCTCTCAGTTTCAAGAAACTATGTTTATGCACCCTACTCGAATTAAAAGGTGCGCTCATCGCGTGGTTGCCGGAAGACAACATTTAGAAGAATATTAGTTTTGCTGGTGGCTATTATATTCAAATGTAGCGAACTGAGGGCGTTAAGGAAGTGACTTTGCATCCTGGTCAAATAATTTTAATGATCGTTAAGATGTTCATTGAGCATGATGGTTATAATAACACCATATAGGTACAATAACAATAGCAATAATATTGAGAGTATAAAAAATTTTTAAAAAACCACTACCTACAAGAATCACAGTATCACCACCACCACCACTACAATATTAACGACAGAAAGAAGGATGATTCCGATAACAATGTGACAACGCCAATGTTAATATTTCTAACCATCAAGGCGGCGAGCTGGCAGAAACGTTAGCACGCCGAGCGAAATGCGTAGCCGTATTTCGTCTGCCGTTACGTTCTGAGTTCAAATTCCGCCGAGGTTGACTTTGCCTTTCATCCTTTCGGGGTCGATAAATTAAGTACCATCACGCGCTGGGGTCGATGTAATCGACTTAATCCGTTTATGTGTCCTTGTTTGTCCTCTCTGTGTTTGGCCCCTTGTGGGTAGTAAAGAAATAGGTATTTCGTTTATCTGAGTTCAAATTTCGCCGAGGTTGACTTTGCCTTTCATTCTTTCGGAGTCGATAAATTAAGTACTAGCTGCGTATTGGATCGATCTAATCGACTGGCCCCACTCTCCAAAACGTTTGGGTCTTGTGCCTTGAGTAGAAAAGAATATTTCTAACCGTCTTTGGTGCCTCAATAACTACAAATATAACAATAAGAACGAATGCGAACGGCGATATCATTCTTCAACTACTACTACTACTACTACTACTACTACTACTACTACTACTACTACTACTACTACTACTACCACCTTCGTGCTACTGATTCCGCCACCAACGGCACCAATACTACCTTGAGAGTTCCCAGCACTACCATCACTAGCACTTCTAACATTCCGCACTAACTCCACAACCATTATACTTACATTTGCCACCACTAGCACCAACACGTTAACACTATTAACAAAGATGTAAGAAAATAACTGACCTAAATCTCCCGTAAAAACCCACTGTTAATTTTGACCTAAATATCCCACCACCTGCAGCAAGGATTAACTCTTAATCCGTCTTTAATCCATCTTGAATTACATTCCAGCGCTGAGCACTTTTTTACTTACTACTATTGTTGATGTTATTGCTGCTATTGCTGTTGTCACGCACTGCCGTAGAGCAAGAGAGAGTTCAGTTTCAATTCTTAGTATAGGCTAATTCACTTCATAATTGAACACGGTTTCAACGCTTGGTTATAGCTTTGGGTATGACTATAAACTACATCCGGTTTGAAGAGTGTGGAACCAGCTCTTAGCCAGTATTGTTCCCAGGTCTGCTCTAGGCTGGAGTGGTAACACCTGTAAGGGTCCCAGCTATGGGTTAACTAGCAAATCTCCCTTGCGACTGGGGGGGGGCAGTAGAATACAGTCGCCGTATTCCCTGCGTGGCGTAAGAGGCAACTAAAGGGGGGGGGGCGAAGAGACTGGGAATCCGCTCCCCCTAGTAATTTCATATGCCTAAAAAGACAAGAAAAAGACAAGGGGTGGGAGAAGGTTAACACCTAATCTCACCAAGGACTAGGGTATGGAATGTGCGTGGGTGTAGTACAAGTGAGGTAAAGAGGCGGGAGATATGGAGTTTGATGATAAGAAGGATGGATGTGCTGGCACTAAGCGAAACTAAGATAAAAGGTAAAGGAGAGTACCAATTTGGTGATGTGACTGGACGTGTGTCGGGAGTGGGAGGAAGAGGGCTCGTGAGAGAGTGGCATTGATGGTGAGCAGAAGAACGTGGTGGAGTGGAGGGAAGTGTCTTCAAGGTTAATGTGGGTTAAGATGAGGTGCAAAGGAGAGGTATGGGTGGTTTTTTAGTGTATATGGTCCAGGAAGTGACAGGAGGGAAGAAGAAGTAGAAGGGTTCCAGAGGAAACTGACACAGTGTGAGGATAGAGTGGGGAAAGTGGCTATGTGAATAGGGTAGGAAAAGTGGCTATAAGGTGATTTGAATGCGCGAGTGGGAAACGAGGAAGTAGGAAGTGTAGCAGGAAACTATGGAGTTCCTGGTCGGAATGAGAGTGGAAGGAGGAGGTTGTTGGAAATGTGTATGGAGCAGGAGTTGGTGGTGGGGAATAGTCTTTTTAAAAAGTGGGAGAAGAATAAGTTCACATGGTGGAAAGAAGAAGAGTATTGGATAGGGCCTTGAAAACGTTAAGAACTGAAAGCGCTTGCACTTCAAAAAGCAAAAGCAAAAGCAACACACATTTTGTGAAATCACTTGAGATTCAGTTGAATTAGGAACTTAAGTTGAAACACCAAGTCAGTGCGATATTAACCGTACAACTCAAAAATGAATAAAATCAAAATAAGCTACAGCATATCAAGAGGTGATGCAGTACGACCGTTTCGAGCCGTTTGAAACTGTCGTACTGCATCACCTCTTGATATCCTGTTGCTTATTTTGATCATATATATATATATATATATATATATATATATATATATATATATATATATATAGGTAATGAAAAATTAAAGAGGTGAACTCTTTTCAAGAAACCACAACGTACGGCTCAATTTGAAAGAGACAAGTTCCAAGGTCAGTAATACTCCTCATTGATGAGGAGTATTATAGACCGTGAAAGTTGTCTCTTTCAAATTAATACTTTAAAATATATTTATATATGTATGTGTGTGTGTGTGTGTGTGTGTGTGTGTGGTGTGTTGTGTGTGTGTTAAAGTCTTAATATATATATATAGGTTAGTAGAGTTAGAGGTTGGAATAACCGTATAAGAGATTAAAATATACGTTATACAACCGGTATAATTACCTGTGTTAACCCTGGATAGGGTTAACACATGCGTATTATACTCATTGGTTACAGGTAATGACAAAGATAAACATGAGTTTATCAGGAATAAAATTTAAAGTAAACAGAAAATGGAGAAATATTGATCAACAACGATTGACTTACATCAATTATTATTTTTTAATTCAATACAAATAGACTGCATCCCATCTAACAGCTGTTTCCGCTTCCAATGTTGTATGGTGTTGCCACTGAAAATTCTAAAAATAATATTCATCATATTTGGTAATACATCCGATCAGGAACATGGAGCTTCTTCAGCATGTGGGTAACATGGTGGATAAGTAATGTAAAAGTAAAAAGTCTGTGTTTGTCCCCACCACTATCGCTTGACAACCAGTGTTGGTGTGTTTACATCCCCGTAACTTAGCGGTTGGTCAAAATAAACCGATAGAATAAGTACTAGGCTTACAAAGAATTAGACCCGTGGTCAATTTGTTCCACTAAAGCCGGTGCTCCAGCATGGCCGTAGTCAAATGTCTGAAACAAGTAAAAGAATAAAAGAACATATATATATATATATATATATATGTATATATATATATATATATATATATATATATAGGTAATGAAAAATTAAAGAGGTGAACTCTTTTCAAGAAACCACAACGTACGGCTCAATTTGAAAGAGACAAGTTCCAAGGTCAGTAATACTCCTCATTGATGAGGAGTATTATAGACCGTGAAAGTTGTCTCTTTCAAATTAATACTTTAAAATATATTTATATATGTATGTGTGTGTGTGTGTGTGTGTGTGTGTGTGTGTGTGTGTGTGTGTTAAAGTCTTAATATATATATATAGGTTAGTAGAGTTAGAGGTTGGAATAACCGTATAAGAGATTAAAATATACGTTATACAACCGGTATAATTACCTGTGTTAACCCTGGATAGGGTTAACACATGCGTATTATACTCATTGGTTACAGGTAATGACAAGATAAACATGAGTTTATCAGGAATAAAATTTAAAGTAAACAGAAAATGGAGAAAATATGATCAACAACGATTGACTTACATCAATTATTATTTTTTAATTCAATACAAATAGACTGCATCCCATCTAACAGCTGTTTCCGCTTCCAATGTTGTATGGTGTTGCCACTGAAAATTCTAAAAATAATATTCATCATATTTGGTAATACATCCGATCAGGAACATGGAGCTTCTTCAGCATGTGGGTAACATGGTGGATAAGTAATGTAAAAGTAAAAAGTCTGTGTTTGTCCCCACCACTATCGCTTGACAACCAGTGTTGGTGTGTTTACATCCCCGTAACTTAGCGGTTGGTCAAAATAAACCGATAGAATAAGTACTAGGCTTACAAAGAATTAGACCCGTGGTCAATTTGTTCCACTAAAGCCGGTGCTCCAGCATGGCCGTAGTCAAATGTCTGAAACAAGTAAAAGAATAAAAGAACATATATATATATATATATATATATATGTATATATATATATATATACTTGGTCCTTATCCACGATCACACGATTTTTTTCTCCAATACATTTTTTTCCACCCTTCTCCAGTACATTTTCTCTTGTATTTTCTTTTGATGAAAGAAAAGCATCCAAAACGTCAAGACTCTTTTCCTTCTATAAGCGTTAAGATTATACTGTATTTATTAAACCTTGTCCCTCCTGTGTTGTCTTCCGATTTGCGTTCATTTCTTTCTTGATATATACATTTATATGTATGTGTATGTGTGTTTCTATCAAACAACTTCTACTAATAGTGTATTATTCAAACGG
>NC_043009.1:18393542-18408542 GCF_006345805.1 Octopus sinensis | reverse complement strand
TTCTCTCTCTTCATCTCCTTATTCCTTTACTCCTGCCCTCTTGTCATCATTTCATTAATTTATACCCTCCTCCTCATTTTTCCCTATTTGTCTCTGATGATGGAATATCCCATACTCTGGGATATCCCAGAAACAGCTGCAAGACTGAATTTTTTCCAATAATAATAATAATATATATAACTTGAGATGTTTGCCTTGCCTTAACGATTGTTGTCCTGTTTAACAATTATATATATATATATATATATATATATATATATATATACATATATCACGTGATCACCGTGATCACCGTGACCGACCGGACTAGCAGATGTTGCTACGCATCGCTGGTCACAATGCGCTTTGCATTGTTTTAGCCTTCAAATGACGCCACCCCGCTGGCTAAGCGAGCAGGCCATATATATATATATATATATATATATATATATATATATTATATATATCGTTATGTTATATTCTGTTGGAAACGTTGTAGAGTACAGTATAAAGCTCATCCACCTTCAAAATTACTCATTACTATCAGTAGTATTATTATATATTCCCAAGTTTAAATTTGGGCATTCGTCGAGTGTGAATATAAAATTGAAGAAATTGGAGTCAATTGATTAATCGCTGCCATTCTTTCGACACAACGTAGTTCTCCAAGAATACAGCTATTTCATCATGCAACTGTTTGTTTGCATAATGCGATCCAGTTGCGCTTTCTCAGACGATATTCTAGTGTTGTCTTTTAAAAAGTATAAAAAAGAAAAGCAGTTCTATATTTAGGAGATGAACAATTATGTACATTATTTACATTATTTACATTTAACGTATATTTGTCCTCATCTTGTTTGTTGCTAACACAACGTTTCGGCTGATATACCCTCCAGCCTTCATCAGTGAAATTTTGAACCTAAGGTATTTTTCGATGTTATACTTATTATTATTATTGCTGTTGTTGTTTTTGTTGTTGTTATTATTATTATTCAGGTCACTGCCTGGAATAATAATAATAACAACAGCAGTAAGGTTTTTGAGGTATCTTGTCCACGGACAAACAAACAAACAAACACGACTGAAAACAATACCTCCGCGGGGGTAATAATAATAATAATAATAATAATAATAATAATAATAATAATAATAATAATTGTATATATATGTATATATATATGTGTGTATGTGTGTGTGGTGTGTGTGTGTGTGTGTGTGTGTGTGTGTGTAATTTAACGTTTAATTTCTTTTTCTCTTTTTCTTTTCTTTTTTTTTGGTAATTTTTCACTTAGCGGTTCGGCAAAAAGAGACCGATAGAATAAGTACTGGGCTTACAAAAAGAATAAGTCCCGGGGTCGAGTTGCTCGACTAAAGGCGGTGCTCCAGCATGGCCGCAGTCAAATGACTGAAACAAGTAAAAGAGTATTACTGGCCTGTTCCAACATTTCACATGACTTTATTCATTAAAACTTATTAAACTTCCATCGTTGAATGTTTTGTCATTGTAAATGCCACCTTCCAAATCCTCTTTTCTGATTGGGTAGAAATTACGGAACTTTAAACCTGTGTAACAGTTTTCTAAAATTTTTCTTGAACACGTGAATAACATCAAATTCAGAGTGAAAAATTACATCAATATACCAAATTTAAAATTTTTTACTTAATTGTAACATTTCAAAAAGTAGAGCCAAACAGAAAACATCTTATGAGTGTATCTGGGTCTAATCTTTTGACTCTCTGTCACACACACACACACATGCATACTGTATATATATACAATATTTTATAATTATAAACACACATATAATTAGGGTTCAGTTAATTGCTTCACCACATATCGAATTTAGAAACAGGAGTTAAAAATTCCTTTTCTATTACTGTAAAAATCTCCATGACAGTAACACTTTTTTACGCAACCAAATTTACTTACTTCTCTCATCAATGAAGAGAGAAGTAAATTTTTAAACACTTTAATCTCGAAACGCGTATGTAGTTAATTCTGGTCGTGTTGGTTCATTGTTTTTCTCTTTGCCAGCGTAAAAAAGTATGTTACTGTCATGGAGATTTTTACAGTAGTAGAAAAGGAATTTTTAACTCCTATTTCTAAATTCTGTATATGGTGAAGCAATTAGCTGAACCCTAATTATAATTATGGTTATAATTATAAAATATTTGTATAATTTTACCTATAAAATTTGTTTCAACTTACCGATCTACATGGTAAAATTATTAACTAATTGATTGATTAATTAATTAATTTAATTGATTGATTTTACCCTTTTATTATTAATTAAATGTATGTGTATGTGTGTGTGTATGTGTGTGTGTGTGTGTGTGTGTGTGTGTGTGTGTGTGTACGTTTATAAATTTCCTTTGCAAAATTACCGATGTGAAATCGTGTGTTGAAACGGATATTACTATACTGTTATAATACATAAACCCAGATATAAACACACAAAAGACACACATGCACATACTTCTGGTAAATGTAAGAAATAGAGATATGTAAATAAATGAATGGAAAAAGATAATCTATATAAAAAGTACAGATGCAAACAATACAGTTAGCAAACCCATATACATACACAAACACACAAAACACATACAAATGGGCACACGTGTGCGCGCACACACACAAACACGCACAAAAACATATAGACACATGTACACACACGCACACACATATACACGCGCACACACATACACACACACACAGATACAGACACAAACGCATGCGCAGATAACAATACACATTATAGAAAGACAGAATGGACTAAACAGAACAGGAGGCTACACGTGAGACGGAAGTCTCTGTAGAGGTCACAGCTGTGTGACGTAAGATTTCCAGACAATGGACATAAGATAAAATAAGAACAACGATATACAAGTGAAGAACGAAGTCCGTGTTTTTATTTGGTAACAAAAAGATGACAGTCCCACAATATTACTATATATATGATGTAGAACGTTAAAACTTAGTGCACAGCAGAGTTGAAGGCCAATCTGTGCCAAGCGGCTGCATTCCGCGTGCTTTAGCTTCTTTAGTATGGCAACAGTCCAGGTACATACTGATCGGACCTCATGTGTGTGTGTATATATATATGTGTGTTTGTGTGTGTTTGTGGGTTTGTGTATGTGTGTGTGTGTGTGCAGGCGCAGGAGTGGGTGTGTGGTAAGTAGCTTGCTTACCTACCACATGGTTTCGGGTTTAGTCCCACTGCGTGACACCTTGGACAAATGTCTTCTACTATAGCCTCGGCCCGACCAAAGTCTTGTGAGTAGATTTAGCAGCTGGAAACTGAAAGAAGCCCATCATATATATATACATACATACACACATACATATATATATATATATACATAAACACACACACAAACACATATATATATATATGTGTGTGTGTGTGTGTGTGTGTGTGTGTATGTGTGTGTGTATGTATGTTTGTGTGCCTGTGTTTGTTTCCCCCCCCCACCATCGCTTGACAACTGAGGTTGGTGTGTTTACGTCCCCGTAACTTAGCGGTTCGCCAAGAGATCCGATAGAATAAGTACTAGGCTTACAAACAATTAGTCCCGGGGTCTATTTTTTCCTCTAAAGGCGTTGCTCCAGCATGGCCGCAGCCAAATAACTGAAACAAATAAAAGAATAAAAGAATATATATGGTATATTCGGATGTACTCATTCGCAAAATCAGCCCCGTCGAAGTTTGCTCCGATTGCTTTCAAGTTTGGTGTATCAATGCAACTCTGAATGTTGATTACGATCAACCATTTACTTTATCTTGCAAATTAAAGAATCTGATGTTATTTGGAATTAAAGTTGGGAAATTTGGGTAATCAGCAGACAGCGAAGCATTAACAGCTTGTTACCATGTTTCACCCGCTTGTGTTGATTCTTCACACAACGAGATTTATTTCACCCGCGTGTTCTGCTTTGATAAAAATTTATAGTTATGAATTAGAATTTTATAATAGATATTTTTCGTCAACTGTCTTAATATTTTCCATATTTTTCATATATAGCAAAAGTTATTTGCGATGTTAATACAAGTTTCTTTGGCATTATGAAGGTGTATGGAATACGTGATCTTAGTACAGATAACTTGACATTACTTTTGAATTCTGCATGCAAAAACATTATAAGATACAAGTATTCTTTTTCTTCGGATAAATTCTTTGTTGACCAGTATTATTCTTATCGTAGTTTACAAATCCAATCATGAAAACGTTACTCATGAAAACGTTACACGCACACACACACACACACACACACACACACACACACATACACACACACACACACCACACACACACACACACACACACACACACACACATACACATGCACTTATATATGTACTCAAATACATGACAGGTATGCATAACACTGAAATAGGCATAAAGTAAATATATTAATATAACAAATTTTAAAAAATAATAAAAACATACAATCAATGAAGAGACAAAAGAAACAGTATGATGATAAATGTTGATTTTATTAGCTATTTTTGTTTATATAGAAACCTACAATGAAAAGATCATTTCACAGACACTAAACCATAAATTTCATAGGGTACAGCTTTTAAGTTGATACCGCAATTTTTTTGATTTTTAAACCTCTGTAACTTTTTCTCCATTTTTTTTTCTCCACAACATTATACCTTCATAGCAATTAGACTGGAAAACTTTATTATTATAGCCAATTTTCAGATTTTTTAATGTCTTTTTAAAAATGCACATTTTGCGAATGAAAAAAACTAGATACGTATATTCTGTGAAGAATTGTTGACTCAATTTCTTCAATTATGTACAATTGAAGAAATCATATATATTTCTTCAGTTACATATATATATATATGTGTGTGTGGTGTGTGTGTGTGTGTGTGTGTGTGTGTGTGTGTGTGTGTGTGTATATATGTATATATATATATATATATGTATATATATATATATATATATATATATATATATATATATATATATACATACATAAATATATATACGTGTGTGTATATACATATATACGATATTTATATATATATATATATATATATATATATTATATATATATATATATATATTCTTGTTTCAGTCATTTGACTGCGGCCATGTGGAGCACCGCCCGTCGTCGAGCAAATCGACACCAGAACTTATTCTTTGTAAGCCTAGTACTTATTCTATCGGTCTCTTTTACCGAACCACTAAGTTACGGGGACATAAACACACCAGCATCGGTTAAGCGATGCTGGGGGGACAAACACAGACACACAAACATATATACACACATACATACCATACATACATACCATACATATATATAATATATATATATATATATATATATATATATATATATATATAATATATATATAATATATATATATATTATATATATATATATATATATATATATATATATATATATAATATATATACTATATATGAGTATATCGTATATATATAGAAGATAAAAGATATATATATTATATATATATATATATATATTCCATGTATATATATATATATATATATATATATATATATATATTATATATATATATATATATATATATATATATATATATATATTTACTACTCTCTTTACTCTTCTATATATATATATACGATGGGCTTCTTTCGGTTCCGTCTACCAAATCCACTCACAAGGCTTTGGTCAGCCCGAGGCTTTAGTAGAAGACACTTACCCAAGGTGCCACGAACCCGGAACCATGTGGTCGGTAATCATATATATATATATATATATAATATCATTTCTGGTCTATACTCTTTTACTCTTTTACTTGTTTCAGTCATTTGACTGCGGCTATGCTGGAGCACCGCCTTTAGTCGAGCAAATCGACCCCGGGACTTATTCTTTGTAAGCCCAGTACTTATTCTATCGGTCTCTTTTGCCGAACCGCTAAGTGACGGGGACGTAAACACACCAGCATTGGTTGTCAAGCAATGCTAGGGGGACAAACACAAACATATACACACACACCCATACATATATATACATATATACGACAGGCTTCTTTCAGTTTCCCTCTACCAAATCCACTCACAAGGCATTGGTCGGCCCGGGGCTATAGCAGAAGACACTTGCCCAAGATGCTACGCAGTGGGACTGAACCCGGAACCATGTGGCTGGTTAGCAAGCTACTTACCACACAGCCACTCCTGCGCCTATGTACGTGTACTCAAAAAGAAAACGTACATATACACTTTCAGACATAGCTATGCGCGTCACTGTATTACAAACATACTCAACTTTCCCATAAATATTACATCCACACATCCACACACATCCACAGCAACATACACTGAAGTTTCCTTTAACCTCTGAGTGCGGGAATGAACGGCGGGGCGGGGTGTATATAAGAATACGAAAAAGAAGTAACTTAATAAGAAATATAAGGAAAAACATAATATAAATAAAATCTAACTTGCTGCGACCTGTTTTTATGTTTTGGATTGCGGAAGGCTTAGGTCATCAAGTACTGTGCCGAAATAGCGAGGTCAGTAGCTTCTCTACAGAGAACAACTATAGGACAGTGGAAATAGGTAACGGATGAGAGGTGTGGCTGAAACGAAGGTGGTATAGGGATCAGAGTGGGCGGTATAAAGTGAGGGAAGCAGATACAGGAGAGAAAAAGGAACTGACATAAAAGCAAAATCTGAACGTGGGGTGGCAGTAGAAGAAGATACAAAGATTGACTGAGAGAGAGAGAGAGAGAGAGAGAGAGAGGAGGGGAGAGAGAGGAGAGAGAGAGAGAGAGAGAGAGAGAGAGAATGGATGAGAGTGACAGAAGTTGGCTATATATCTTTAAAATTCGGCGCATGTTATAAATAAATAAATTTAACGAATGAGCTCCATAGATATTTAGTCTTTTAAACAAGGATTCACGAGAGCCTTTTCTGAATTTTGGGAGAAGGATCGAACCAATCAATTTCGTTAAGAAAAGCTAAGTACAACAAATATTAAATTTTGTTGACTTTTGATCTCATTTATGGAGCAGTTGGTGAATGCTCACCTCACAGTGCTCTCTGTAGTAATTTTCCTCGACAGAATTTTCCTCAGGGATGCACCAACTATGTTAATTCCTTTGGCATGTTGGATAGCTGCCGTTGTTCTTTCGTCGAAAGCCCATAACAGCAAGTCAGAAAAGTGCTTCTTTAGGCTGCCCTACTTCGTCGACAAAACAATGACAGCTATCGAACATACCATCCCCAGGGAAAGACTTAACATACAGTTGGTACACACAGGTCCATCTCTGAGGGAAGTTCTTTCGAGGAGAAATACCACAGAGAGCACCGTGGGGTACACAGTCACTAACTGACCCCATCAACAACATCAACACATGTTTGAGGGCCTATGTAGTATACGAGGCAGTCTGCAATAAATATAGAGCATCCTACATTTAAGCACCTCAAGGAAACTACACATCCGCATAAGGGAGCATATGCAGACAGGCACTTCGATAAAGAAAAAAAAAACAATTTAGGAAGTGCCGGATCTGGAATTTCAAAGTTTCCATCAAGGCAACTCAACGCAACAGGGGCATTCTCAGAATTATAGAAGGTCTCCTTATAAACAAATTGAAACCAGCCAATAACAATAGGAAAGAACTACACGAAGCAGACTGATTGCTATAACAACAGCAGTCCACACATGTCCCCTTCCTCCCCTGCCCCCCTCCCTACCACCACGCATCTGAGCAACAAACTTTTTCCAACCTCCGCTTTTCCAAATGTCCCGAAGAGGGGACAGTCTTCACTCCAATATATACAAATATAGAAATATATACCAAAACAATTCTCGTCTGCCAACGAAATAAAGTGCTTTTATGCACCAGTTATCCATATGAGAAGTCCTCATTTGGACGCATGGTATTCGCTGGTCCAACACAACATCCACGTTTAGTTGGACATAGAAATTGCCTATTATATATATATATATATATATATATATATATATATATATATATATATATATATATATATATATATATGGTATTTTATATAAGCTTAAAGCTTAAGGCGATCACCGTACAATGACTAAGGAAAATAGTCTAATAAAAGGGCATACAAAAAAGAAGAAAGAAGGCTTTCGTGGATAGGAAGGCCTTCTTTTTTTTCTGTTGAGGGCTTATATTCCCCTTCGTTAGACTAATTTCCTTAGTCATTGCACGGTGATCGCCATAAGCTTTATGCTTATATAAAAATACCATTATTATTATTTACAGGATTGTAAACTCGGCGCCGTACAAAAAAGCCCATTCGCACCGAAGGCGTATATATATATATATATATATATATATAATATATATATATATATATGTTTGTGGTGTGTGTGTGTGTGTGTATGTTTACTTAGTAGTATATTGGGAAATATGCAGAAATGTGCATATATAAAGTAGCACATAGCTACTAGAATATATGCAATGTTTTCATTCATACATTGAAGCATTTATTTTTCAGTTTAATATAATCTCTTATTCTTCATTTTATTAGATAACCAATTTACTTACATATTTTTTTTAAAATTCTTTGTTTCCTATATTTGATAATTAAAATAGCAAGTATATATGTTTAAATATTGGTATATTTTATTACAAGATGAATTACTTGTTTTCACCGAATATGTAACGGGGCTGCTGAAGTTTTCTTTCTCTTTGAGGTCATATTTCGTGGAAAATTCTATGAAACAGGAAAAGTTCTGAAATAACTTCGCTGCATTTCTCGGAATCTTAAGTTTACGATGAGCTGCTAAGATTAGCAAAAGTAGAGATTTAATATTAAAACATTAACTGACAGGCCGGTTTGTTTACGAAGTAGAAATATGCAAATACATACTTAGTAAATATAGCTGCTCATATAAAAACTATACATTGTGTGTACATTTTATCTATATTGTATTATGCTTTATCAATTAATGATTAGGAAGATGCATATGATTTATTTAATCTCTGTAAGTACAGTATGCTGCAAGCAACTGTAGTAAAACTGAAAATGTGTGTGTGTGTGTGCGTGTGTGTATGTGTGTGTGTGTGTGTGTGTATGTGTGTGTGTATGTGCGTGTGTGTGTTTGTATATGGATTGAGTGAAAAGTTTCCTTAGCTTAAATATAAACCGGTTAACAACCGAGATCAGTTGAGGTCAGTTAATGTATGCCTGACCTTCCGCTCTCTTTCTCTCTCTATGTCCTCCTTTCTTCTCCCAGCTTCTTGCAGCCTTCACTCAAAGTGCATTCATTAACCCACCCCAACTCCTGGCCACTCAATCACTTCTATAGCCCAGAGATTCCGAAATAGCTGGACCACTTGGACTGGCCAATGGGAGTTGCACTCGATGTACCTGGAAATCTAAACGAGATAGTCTTTGTATTGTGTCAGTTTTGGTACAATGAATATTCTCTCGTATTTTCATAACATTTTTTTCTCGGGTGGATACCCTGGTAGTTCTCAGTTATGTCCCACGTTACAGCTAACCGCATCGATTAGTGTCTACGTGGAGTTGTCACTCACGCTATTAATTCTTCCGATCGGTCATACCGTGTTTGCTTCATATTATCTGGAGTGTACATTTGCATTGATTATAACGAAAGAGAACATGGAGACTAGAATATCCTCAAAATTTATTTCCTTTTATTTTACGATATTCCATACGGGGTCCGGACAAAAGGCCCCTAGGACAAAAGCAGGACGAAAGCCCCTCGGACAAAAGCCCCATAGTTAAAGTATGAAGGTGGATAAAAGCTCCACGGTTATATTTTTCGGTAATTTTTTTTTTATTATTACTTGTTACAATTATTAGACAGCGTCCGCCCATGCTGGGGCACCAGCTTGAAGAATTTTTAGATAGCTGTATGGAACCTAGAAATTTTTTTAAAGTTTGATCAAAACCACTTCTGTGATATATTTCGTTTTCTTTTTTTTTTTTTACCTGTTGCAGTCATTAGATTGCGGCCACGCTGGAGCCTCTATCTTATGGAATTTTTAGTCGAATCTATCAACCCCAGAATTTTTTAGAATGATTTTCAACCAGCGTATGAAGTTAAGCCTAGAAGGTCTCCATACATGTTAGAAATAACAGTCAAATCTCTTGAAATTTTTTTATAAACCCCTCGGTTATATTTTATGGTTATTCTGCGTTTTTTTTTTCTATAAATCTTTTTACTTATTTCAATCATTGGACTGCGGTCATGCTGGGGCACCGCCTTGAGGAATTTTTAGTCGAATGTATTGACCCTACAATCTTTTTTAGGTGGTTTTCAACCAGCACATGAAGTTATGCCTAGAAGCTCTCTCCACGTGCTAGAAATAACAGCCAAATATTTTTAAATATAATCTCACGTAAACAAAAACAGAAATCGCGGTTGTAAAAAAGAATTTATTTTCCAAAATTCCAATTTTTAAGTAAACAAAATATATTCAATCGAAAATAAATAAGTAGAATAACAGAACACACTTCCAGAAACGTGTGGAAACATAAAACCGACATAAAAGAAGCAATCGAGTACACACGTATATAACATGCATACACATACACACACGCACAATACAACTTTGTTGTGTGTGTGTGTGTGTGTGTGTGCGTGTGTGTGCGTGTGAGTGTGTGTGTGTGTGTGTGTGTGTGTGTGTGTGTGGTGTGTGTGTGTGTGTGATGAAGAGAATCGAACTAAATGTGAAAATGTATTATCTTACCCACAAAAAAGAAGTTTACAAAACTATGTCACTGATCTATTTCCGAAAATTTAGATTTCCAGCTGCTTTTGCTACACAGCTTTACTTCGTATAGTTTTGTTTTTTCCTCTCTCTCTCTCTCTCTCTCTTCCTCTCCCTCTCTCTCTCTCTCTCTCTTTCTCTCTCATACTCTTTTCTACTCTAGGCACAAGGCCCGAAATAATTGGGTAGGGGACCAGTCAATTAAATCGACCCTAGTACGCAACTAGTACTTAATTTATCGACCTCCAAAGGATGAAAGGCAAAGTCGACCTTGGCGGAATTTGAACTCAGACAAAATTCCTATTTCTTTACTACCCGCAAGGGGCTAAACACAGAGGGGACAAACAGGGGCAGACAAACGGATTAAGCCGATTACGTTGACCCCAATGCGTAACTGGTACTTAATCATAAAGAACACTGCGAACCAGTGTGTTGACCATTACCGGAAACAAAGAGTATAAAATGTAGCCTTACTATAAGTGAGCGATTACAAAATCACAATCAATGTCAAATTTG
Organism: Octopus sinensis; assembly: GCF_006345805.1. NCBI lineage: Eukaryota > Metazoa > Mollusca > Cephalopoda > Octopoda > Octopodidae > Octopus > Octopus sinensis. The sequence continues at coordinate 18,397,320 of NC_043009.1, read as the reverse complement.
ATTATTCCAAATTTATTGATCATTTATTTATAATCAATTTTTTTTGTCAAAAAAAGTATGTCTGAGAACCGTGGGGCTTTTGTCCGAGGGGCTTTTGTCCACTTTCATACTTTAACTATGGGGGCTTTGTCCAAGGGGCTTTTGTCCTTGGAGGCTTATGCCATGCAACATATTTTTATGATTACAACGACCTACACGTCCGCTGCACAGACTATGAGTAGTTGCATATGCATTATTTTCTGTGCAGTATACAGGCACAGGCGAAGCTTTCTAGTATGAATCTTGCTTCCCAACCACACGGTTCTAAGTTCAGTCTTACTGCGTGGCACATTGCCCTAGGATCTTCTGCTATAGTCTCACCCACCAAAACTTTGTGAGTGGATTTGGTAGACGGAAACCGAAGAAGAGCCCGTCGTATGTATGTGTGTATCTGTGTGCGTGAGTTTGTATGTACAGGGTGGGGAAACAAAATTTACAATATTTTGAGGCAGGGATTGAAAGACAGTGTATGATCAATTAGTTTATTGAAAGTTATGAGAATTTATTTGCCACAAGAAAATCTACATAATAGAAAATGTTTTTATTCTATGTGTCCTCCTTCTTTCTCAATAACTGCCTTCACACGCTTCCTAAAACTTGTACAAGTGTTCCTCAAATATTCAGGAGACAAAGTCTCCCATTCTTCTTTAATAGTATCGTTAAGAGAGTCGACATTGCTGTGTGATGTTATATTTGTAACATGTTCTAAAGTGCCCCAAATAGCATAATCCAGAGGGTTTAGATCTGGGCTAGGAGGCGGCCATAAACATGATTCCAAAAAATTGCTAAAGCTGGATTTGCAGAAATCTTGTAGTTTTCTAGCTGTGTGGGCTGGAGCACCATCGTGTGTCCATACATAATTACCATCTGGGTAGTTTGCTTTAAGCCATGGCAATACCTGGTATCTCAGAGTCTTGTAGTAGGTATTAAGATTGATCTTTTCATCAGCTCTGTAGAATTTTATACGCACTTTCTTTCCATCGGAAGCCACAACACCAAAAGCTATAACTTGAGCAGGATGTTTTGTTTTGAATGTTTCTTTAACCCCAGCTGTCGATTTTGCGATAAATCTATCATTTCTGGGGTTCAGAACAGCATCGACAGTGAAGATCTTTTCATCTGAAAAGATCGTTACAATGGAGGACTTTTTCTCGAACCATGTAATAATTTTCTTGCACCTTTCCAATCTCTTTTCCTTCATAGCTGTTGTCAACAAGTATTTTGGTGTTCTTGTGTAAGATTTTAACCTCAAATCATATTTTACTGCATTTCTAATGGTCTTATTGTCTACCTCAAGTTCATTTGCCACTTTTCTCGTGGATTTGGTTGGATCCTTTAGAATTTGGGATTTGAGAGCTTTAATAAAATCTTTGGTACGTTTTTTGTTGATTCCGCCACTTCCAGACTTCCTCGTAATAGTTTTGCTCATAGTCATTCAATTCTTTACATTATAAACAGTCTTTATGGACACTCCAACTATTCTTGAAATCTCCTTTGGCGTGACGAATGCATTCAGCAAATACACTCCTTGACGTTTGCTTTCCTGATTACTCATATGGTCAAAAGTCTTGGAAAAGTTAAAGATTATGACATCAATATATGCTAGGTTTCAAAACAATTGACTTAGTGCCTGCTGAGAAAAAACAACTTAACGTTCATTGTAAATTTTGCTTCCCCACCCTGTATGTATGTATGTATGTTATGTCAGGTCACTTTCGAGTGCCACTGGTAACATGTAACCCAGTACAACCTGTTGCATGGTCGGGTCGTCGGCTACTAAACCGGCAACCCCACCAAGCTTGCATGGTGAGGAGGGTGTTTATTGGACCCCCTGCGGGATGAAAAACAAAACTCGTCAAAGGGTGGAGGAACTCTTGAGAGTCAACGGCCATCCAATAAATCTCTTAAGATGCGCGGGGACATAGTAATAATCGGATTGAATACCCGATCGCGCGGTTAAATCATTGGGAGTGAAGGACTCCTAGCCTTTGTTAGGGCATCCTTCTAGGAGAAGGTAACTCAGGTAACTGGGATAACTCCGACATAAAACCTGCGGCTCAGTGGTTACCGATGATGTTGACTTGTTCTTCTTTTCGGATTATGGCTGCTATTGCTTAGTGAGTGGGATTGACTCAGTGCACAACCTTTCCTCACTTAAAAAAATCTTCTTGCACAGGCATTGCACGATAACAACATTGATTAAGCTTCGTGCAATGACCATACTCGATAACGAGGGGACAGCCACCATATATGCATGTATGTCACTGTTTAGTTTTATTTCAAGATCTCTTGGCAATAGAGAAAAAGCCTGTTTCTATCTAACCTAACTCAATAGTTCTAACCTAGTACAGCGTAGGTATTCTCTTTTTCACTGATCTTCAGCTTTATGTAAACATCAGCTGGGCAGCTAATTTCCACAACTGTGCGCAGTTTCTCTTCTCTATCCCAAATCATTATATCAGGTCTGTTGTGCTTATATTTTATCGAGGTTTTCACTGGGATATTCCACCAGTAATCATTTTTATTATTAGTGGCTATGGCTTCTGCCATACTGTGGGTTCTTATTTCTTTCTCCTCGGGATTATCCTTCCGACGGATTTCATTATAGAGTGTCCTAGCTACATCATGTCTCATCAGTAAATAATACCGTGATGACATTTTCGGACAACTGCTTATAATGTGGGTGATATCTTCAGTGTGGACTCCACAAATTCGGCATCGGTTGCCACATTTTACTTCTTTTCTTGCATCTCTATCCCTTACTATCCGGTATTTGGTTTATATTTCCTGTTCCTGGATTGCAAACGCATAGCCTTCAAAGTTGGAGTTAGTAATCCAGTTATTGGTTCATGATACACTGCTTTGATGCTCAATGTTACAATCATCTCAGAGCTTTTTACTAACATATCCATGCACGGTCTTCTGCTCCTATATGCTCATCCTTTCAGCTGATGATACGTTGCGGTAGAGTTGTGCGACTTCTTTGGGCGTGTATTCTAGGATATCAGACAAAGAATGTTGCTTAAGGAGCTGCCTTCCAAGTCTTATGATGTTATCAGCCCCATGTATGAAAATTCGGTCAAGGGATGCACTTTGACTCTTGGTGGTTAAAAGATGTTACCGAAGGGATGTGATGCAACATTCAAAGACATTTTGGATCGATGTTAAGCCTCTTCCGCCTTGTTTTCGTTTTAGGTAGGATCAGTCTACATTACTGTTTATGTAGAAATTATGCGTGTTTGTTAGTATTTTTCAGGTTTTCACATCAATCGCTCGGATCTCACTTAGCGTCCAATCAAGCAAGCCAGAAGTTGGTATGAGTACTGGCACTGCAAACACCTTGTGAACCACTGTTTTTACAGAGAGTTCTGAGTTCCATATTTGTTCATTCGACTGCAATATTCTTTAGTGACACGTGTTTTGTTACAGGTGTCACTGTAAGCTATATTTTCATCCACTCCTAGATACCTGTAACATTCCTCGTCAGATAGACGGTAAACAGTCAAATCATTAATGGAGGTGTTACTAGTCTGGTTCTCCCGTTTTCACAACCATTTATCCTCACTAAATCCCAATCCTACATCCTTTGGGTTGTTGTAATTAGTTCAAAGGCTCTTTTTCATCTCATGCATATTCTTTGCAAAAAATTTTAAGTCATCCACAAAGAAACAGTGTGTAATTTTGGCATTTCTGTTTCCTTGTGAACCAGTGAGATATCCTTCAGACTTCCTTAACATGA
>NC_043009.1:18348542-18386042 GCF_006345805.1 Octopus sinensis | reverse complement strand
CACAGTCGTATACACGCGTATATAACATATGTGCATGAATAACGTGACAAATGATATACAGTTACATGAAACAGAACAAAAAAAATGACACCATTAGAGTAGAATTGTGTGTGAGAAAGAGTGTGTGTATGTGGGTGTGTGTGTATGTGTGCGTGCGTGCGCGTGTGTGTATTTTGGACGAACACTAGGTCACTGGGTACTAAACTATTTCTCTACAAGTTTTATTTTTCTTGTGCCCGCTTTTTCCCTTTTATCCCATATCTTTGTTTCTATCCTCATCATCATCATCATCATCATCATCGTCGTCGTCGTCGTCATCATTTCCATCTAGGCTATCATTATCTACCACTATTTTCCTTTTTTCTTCTCCTCCTCTTCCTCCTCCTCCTCCTTTACCTCTTACAGCTTCATTGCCACCCCCGTTCATCATCGTCCTATTCTGTTTTCACGCACTATCTAAATAGATCAACTATTAATGTCACCTTCCGCCCTTTCTAAACTGGGTTACTATAACATCCATATATTATTAAATAAAGTATAAAAAAAGACTGCTATTCTCCATAAATTTACTGAATTAATGCTCAATACGAATATAATAATGATGATGATGATGATGATGGTGATGATGACGATGATGATGATGATGATGATGATGATGATGATGATGATGATGATGATGGTGGTGATTATTATTATTATTATTATTATTATTATTATTATTATTATTATTATTATTGAGTGAGAAAGTAGTGCATGCCATCAAAGTGATACTGGGGTAAAATATACGAAGCGTCTGATAAGGGTACACCAGGCACATGCATCACAACCATATGTGTACAACATGGTGATCTCATATCAAGATAAACAGCGCATGACCTTACAGTTGGGGGCCCAGTTAGAATTTTCTTCTGGTCGAGTAACCCATCCCGCTCAAAAGGTCCCTGAATAAGGATTGTTTAAGGATGTTGAACAAAACACCTAATGTTTCCAGAGGTGAGTTATTCAAACCCCAAAGAATCCCTCTCAACACATGACTATGATGCTCCCCCACCACTTCTGCTCGTGATCAGAGATGCACACATCGTGAGCCACTAAGGGACATGGTCAACTGGTTAAGGTCAAACAACTGACAAGCAAATCTGTGGTATTGAGCAGAATATTTGCTGTAGCCCATCTTTTATACCAAGACGCAAACAATGTAAATGATATTATTATTATTATTATTATTATTATTATTATTATTATTATTATTATTATTATTATTATTATTTTATCATTATTATTATCGTTATTATTATTATTATTATTATTATCATCATCATCATTATTATCCAGGGATCTTTTGAGCGGGATGGGCTTGTCGACTAAAGTAATCCCAGTTCTCAACTGGTACTTATTTTATCGACCTCAGATGGTAAATGCGTAGTTGACTTCAGAGGGGTTTGAACTCAGAAACATAAATATCTGGAAAGCATTTTCTCTGAAGCTCAACCCATTCTGTCAATACACGGCCCTCTTAATTTCCTATTCAACAACAGAGCCAGAAATAGAAGGGAGGGGTAGGGCCAGTTAAACTGACATTTCTTAGCTAAAGAAATTGACCGCTGCAACGTTTTACCTACAAACTAAACGGGCCGACACAAAAGCTGCTAGACTTTCTTTCATCGACGATTTAATATGTCACTAAACCATCATCCTGATAATAATAATAATAATAATAATAATAATAATAATAATAATAATAATAATAATAACAATAATGGTTTCAAATTTTGCCACTAGGCCAGCGATTTTAGGTGAAGGGGATAAGTCGTTTACATCGACCCCAGTGTTTCACTGGAACTTATTTTACCGATCCCGAAAGGATGAAAGCAAGTCAATTCTAATAATAATGATTTCAAACTTTGGCACAATTCCAGCAATTTCGGGGGAGGGGTGAGTCGATTACTTCGACCGCAGTACTCAAATGGTATTTATTTTATCGATCCCGAAAAGATGAAAAACTGCTGAAAGCAACGAACGTGGTTCGGTGTTATTATGAAGTATACTCTGCTCGGTTCTCAAAATTTAGAAGTGATCAATTTATAGAAAACAGACGGAATGTGATGACGCTCGTTAAAGGTGTTACCCAATAGGGCCAAGGGGAAATAGATCAAGGTAGCATTGTGCAACACTAAATAGAAATACTGTGGTTTATCATAATTGTAATGTTGTGTGTTTGAAAAGAAAAAAAACTTGGCATGATTAATTATCCAAACATTTATCGAACAAAAATTGTATTTAAAATCTCAAAGTACAAGCAATGGAAATAATTTCCATAGGATCAGTAAATAGTAATTTAAAAAGTTAAATGGTGAAACAGGCTTCACAAAATCTGGCAACCAGATATTTCATAGTCAAGAAGAGCGTATGCAGAACATAATCTTCTCTGTGGACTATAAAGAAGGAACTTGAAGATTGCATTGATCTTAGATACACCAGGCTTCTTATGGGTCTCAAAACATCTCGTAGCGTGAACACAAGACTAAACAGGACATTTTAGGAAGACATTCCATTAATCTCTTTACCATTGTTGATTAACGAGTGTAGGCTTTATTGTTCACAGCTATCGTGCTGGACAGCAAACCATATCTGATGACCATTCAGAAAGATTCCTAGCACAGTATCTAAATTGCATCTCCGTTGTGACTGCTTGCGGAAGAAATGATTTTTTATATTCTAATTTTTGCATCAAGGACACAAAATTGAGGGATGGATTGAAACCTTTTATAATCAAATCTTTCTGCTCCCCACTTATGACGTATGACAAGAAATTAAGTTGATCTCTGTTGAAAAGAAAATATAATGGACTGGAAAGGTTTTTATACAGCCCTCTACTCTATTTGCATTCCACCGCCTTAATTAGTTAAAATCATTTCACTAACGTAAGTATACTCTCGTAGGCGAAATAACTGATGCGAAAGAAGTAGGACTGAGAAGAAAACAAAATTAATGTCAAAGTCGAAACTCAGAGTTAGCAGTTAAAATAGTTAAAATGCAATTTTTTTTTACATTTCCATCCATCTCCACCCACTATTCCTGGGTGGGTCACTGGGGTAGAGTCCTCAGACACCTCCTTCATAGGGTCCTTCAGAAGCAACTATCATTACACTTTCCGGCTGGGTTCTCAACTAAGACTTCGGATATTAACCAACCTGGTTCTTGATTCACTCCAAAGTCTCCTGCGATTCTTTCTTGCGATATTCTAATCTCATGTCCGTAATACCGAAGCTGTGACCTCTCAATGCAAAAAAACAACACTCCCTGCGAATCCTCTATTCTATATTTTGTGCAAAATAAAAAAAGTTCGAACTCCAAACGTGAAAACATTATTTTTGTATATTGGGATGGCGAGAGTCCTCTAAGAGGTCCCTAAATTAGAAATATGACATACAGGCCTGAATATATGGAAATATAACAAAACTTTATGGAAATAAATCAAAGATGTGAGAAACTGAGCAGTGCTGAACTGGCACAAAGCCAAACGACTGAAAACCAATATACACGGAAGGCTTCCTGGCGTTCATAGGATGTATTCTTATTTTGTTTAATGATTTCACTTCAGTTACTTATCTCCGCAATCACACACACGCGCGCGCATTCATTCTTTATGTACGACACACCTTTATCTCTAGCATAGATTCTAAATTTTCACAACTCTCTCATACACACACACACACACACACACACACACACGTACATATATTAATATACGTATACTTAAGTGCATACACGCAATCGTTCAATCGTTCTTTTTATCTCAAACCTACACCAAACGACCCTGATTCTCCCCAACCCGTTCCTGTCATTAATTTTTCTTTTTTCTCCCCGTCCCCCAACATCTCAGAAACGAAGAAGTTAAAGAATTCTCTGTCTAATCTCCGAAGAATAAAGGAAGAACCTGCTGCTAAGGTTGATGGTGGTTCTAATGGTGTGAAGAGGAGAAGCAGGAAATGTAGAGAATCTGGGACATATGTTGTGTTCATTAATAACGATTAAGCGGATGAACGAACTTTATTCTTTAATGACTTTTGGTCATTGTCAAGAAAATCCTTGACTCTTAACAGAAATTAAGCATCCAATAGGCTATAAATATATCTATAAACACGATCACATGCAAACACATGAATACACATACACTCTCATTTTACACATGGTCATACAAGCTGTACCTCGAAATAAAAAAAAACACAGATCCTATGCGCTATAGATATTTTCTGCAATCAGACGTGGACACAGTGCAGCAAAGGATTTCTGACTGGCAACTCAAGCTAGCTGTTGTCAAGGGTATCACCATGCACTCTGGGAGGATAAACTCAGCCTTTACATACTCCCTCAGCAACACCAGTCTCAATAAATCTAGTGAACGTCATCTAGGTAATACTGTAAACAGCGATCTGCGTTGAACAAACCACATCTCTAAAGTTGTCAAGGAGGCCGGGGGTGTCCTTACATCACTCAGTAAGACTTCTTTGTCAGCCACTCTCCATCTATCTATTTAAAACTGCTTTTGACAATCGTACGTCCACACTTAGAATTTGCATCACCAGTCTGGAATCCCTATCTTGCTCAGCATATAAATCTCCTGGAAACTGTTCAGAAACGTGCAACAAAACGAATACTTGCCGTCAGGCATCTACCATACTCTGAACGTCTTGTTTCCCTGGGAATGGACACATTGAAGCTTAGATGTCTGGCAACTGATTTGGTTAGACACCCACAAAACTATCCACCATCTTTCCAACAACAACGTTAAGCACTTTTTTGAATTCCATATATCAAACACTCGTGGACATGCTCACAAAATAAAAAAAAAACAGCACCCATGACTTTCGGAAAAGTTTTTTCACGCTCAGAATTGCTGATGCATGGAATAAACTATTCACATCGAGACATTACATCCTTCAAAACTTCCATGTTTCCTGAAATCCGCAACTGTACATCTGATGGCTTTTTTTTTTTTTTGTTTTTTGTAGTGCACCTGAGCACTGTATACAACAATTTCTTTCATATATTATTGGTACGCATAAATTTAATAATACTAAAAGCATCAATGGTTACAGACTTATCCGGTATTTTGTGGTTCGATGTGGGGCCACAAGTTTCGGAGGCCCTCCAAGTGTGGTGATGTCAATGCGGATTATGCTCCGTTAATGTTTGCTAAAACAGCGAGACTGCTCTGGGACTTCTTAAGGATTCATATTCTGGAAACGGTCTAGTTGAAGAAATTTTTGAAGAGGGAGAGACACATTAGGAAGTGATGCGAAGAGGAGGATCAGGCGTGTTTTGTGAGACTAAATGGTATACTTCTGACAAATACAGCGGACGAAAAGATTGTTAAAATATTGATAGTCTTTGCAGAGAGAGGAGCCATAGTGTCAGTGGGTTAATTTCTGTATTAACGAGTGAGTCTATGGAATTAGTCCGATTCTTTTGTTGTTTTTAATAGAGCTTTCTAGAAGGTCAGCAAATGCTGAGAGCTAAAGGTAGTTCTGGCCTTGGTGAGAAAGATTAGCCTTTCGCCTCCTACATATATAATGCATGTGGACGGTTAGCCTTCTGTATACATTATATACGTGGAAGATTAAAGAAAGAAATAAAGAGCTTAGAGGTGGAGTTGTCTGAGTCAATAGTACGTAGGCCGCTAATGTACGGAGGAAAAGAGTGTGCAGTATAATCAAATCTTGGGAAACTTCAGATTTATCAGTGTGTGGCTCAAATAGGCCAATCATTTTCTGCGATGGTATTATCTGAAAGAAGGTCTCCCACCTAAAAAATAAGAGGTAGATGAAACCTTAGACAGGTAACTTAGCTTTTAGAGTCAAGTGAAACATTTCTATTACTGAATATGTCAGTGTAAATAGTGTAGGAAAACAAGTGAAAACGTAAACCCGGAGTTACGGAAGGGGTTCTGACGGTCGTTGAAGGGGGTGAAATCTTGAAGATGGGATACACTGTGTCATGAATGTGATGCAATTGTGTATATAGAGAAATAACCATTGTTTCTAATTCAGCTCCATTTACAAGTCAGTTTAATGCAACAGTGAACTTCCTTTGTTCGTGCCCACTGCTTCAAACCAGAATTTTGCTTCAGGAAACAGCCATTTATTTTAATACGCATCGGCTTTTCTCTCTGTTGCACATCATGAGACTGAAGTGTACAATATCTAATGCAGTTTCGAGTTGCCTGTCACATGCAGCTGTTACAATTGAAGTCAAGCTTCTGGCCTTTGTAAATCTTTGGTTGCATAGACTAATTGTCACTATACAGCGTAAGTTACACTCTTGATTAATTTGTTGACTAATGAGTGAAATTATTACAGAGAGAGAGAGTAGACTGATTGCAAAGACGAGGTTGAAAGGAGTCAAAAGAGACGGTAGACAAATATGTTTGTCAACGAGACTTTATAACACTATATTTCCGGAGTCACTACACAAAATATATGCTTTTATAAGTGCTCACATTTATTTTTGGTAAATTAAAAAGCTTTACAAAAGAATTTAAAAACATATCCACAAAATCACCTTGGAATATTTTCATATCTGTAATTGGAATCGGTCGATAGCTCGATCCGACTTACGCACGCGAGTAACTCCACAAACCAGCGATGTTCAGACACTTTACGAATGCGTGCAAGATAGTTTACTTACTCTCTGCGCATCTTGGGCAGCCTCGACTGACGACGCTATCATGCTTAGACCGTTTATCCTAAACCGATAAACCCTCAATCTTTGTAACACTTCCATGTCAGAGATTTCCAGTGATTATTCATAGTCTCTGGAACGAAAGTCTCCCGGAACAGACCAGCCAGTTGATTTTTGTCGAAAGCTCAGTCTCCCCAAGGGCGTCGTCGCTCTTACCCACCACGTATTCCTCTAAAGAACGCAATGGTGAAGCTACCACCGACTGCATTGCTCGATTGTGAACACCTGACGATATTCTTAGGTGCTAAGCTCCTTGCCTTGGTCTACCCTTCATCCAGAATTGCTGCTTGTCAAAGAGACGGTCTGTGGGAAAATGAGTCATACAAACCGTGACCATACCTACACGCCATCAAGGTGTGCTAGAGATGTAGACTCAGTACATGTTTGTGCATCTCTGCGTGTCAGTGCATCATTAGCCACGCAGCGGATGTTGACATCAAATAGACAGTCTTAACAATGAAGCTCCTTTCCCCACAGAATGTAAAAAAGCAAGCATCCCCGTTTGGTCAGCCATGAAGGTGGGCAAAGCATGGCTATTAGGTAGTATTAGATAACGGTTGCAATTTAAGTTTCCACTTTCGTTCCATCCTTCAGGGATGGCTTTTCGGCTGATTTCTGGGTGAGATGGTCATCCTGCACGTTAGCTCACCCCAGCTCTTATCCGCATGGAGGTCTGCACAAAACTAGAACCCAAGCAATCTGATCGATTGGTTGGTCTGTCCAGCGACCCATGACGTGTGAGACGACATGGGTCTGCCTCTCCAAGCGGAGGGCTATAGGCCCACCGACTTTTCTTGTTTAATTTTTGCTCCTCGGTCAGAGCAATGCACTCAGTCAGAGCAGTACCAATCCACTCGTTGTCTTTGGTGTTCGATACTATTATGGTGACATCGTCTGTATATGCTCACACAGCTCTCCCACATCCTAGTTCACACAGGATGCCCCTCGAAACATCTAACTTCTGCAGTAATGGTTCAAGCGGTAACGAGAGTCGAGAAGGAACAGCTTTGATGGATCCAACGCACAGTATCGACTTTGTCTTTCATCGTTTCGGAGTCGATAAAATAATACCAATTGAGCACTGGGGTCGATGTAATCGATTTACCCCTCCCCGAAACTACAGGCCTTGTGCTAAAATTTGGAACCATTATTATTATTATTATCATTATTATTATTATTATTATTATTATTATTATTATTATTATTATTATTATTATTATTATTATTATTATTATTATTATTATTATTATGTTAAATATAATACTACATATTAAATCATTTTATATTATCTTCTTTATGAACCTGATCATCCTCATCATTTTCATCTTTATTTAAAATCTCTCTTTGTTGTCCCATTTATTTTGCCAAGCTATTCCAACGTCTAATTGCTATGAGAATGCATACGGGTGGAGTCACCTTAGTGCTAAAACTACAAATAATGAGGTGAGATCACACACACACACCACACACACACACACACACACACACACACATGTACATACATGCATGCGCGCGCGTATATTAGACGTTGGCCTTAGAATCCAGAAAAAACATTAAAGCTATTTTTCATTCAGCGAGCATCTCAGCCAAGCTAGTTCTCATTTGCATTCCACCAATTCATCTCTTATTGTGCGATGCATTTGACAGACTTCTCTCGCTATGTGCTGTCCCTACAAGCTTACTTGAAACGTTTTCTGTACCCCATTACCGTCTTCACAAATACAGATACAGACGACGATCCACATTGCAACACTTTCCTCCTTATATATTTAAGGCATTTCGAACGGTCATAAACATCGGAACTCTTACAAAATTGATAAGAAAAAACGTTCATGTTTACCTAACATGAACATTAAGTCTAACTTCTTGCATTTATCATCCCCACTGAGAGTCCCTAGGGTTCTCTTGCTGCTTTTAGTTGCGTTTTTTCTTTCATAAAGAAAAAAGCTGCAAATGTAGAAATATTACAATATGCTAAAGAAATCTAGGAACATTACGATATACAGTACAACCTGAGGAAAACGTTCAAAATCCGTGTAACTGTTTCAAATCCTTTTACTTATAGGAAAGAGGGGGATAGAGATTGAAAGCAAGATAGAGAAATGGGGGCGAGAAACTGTATCTCCGTTACTGACAACGATTTTAGCATATTTTTGTTATAAGCATCCATACATCATCAAGGAAAGTCTTACGAATAAATGTAAAGTTAAAATCTAATAATTATATAGAAAAAACTACGATAACTAGATCATTACATAACCATCAGTATTCATATAAAATACAATACTATACAATAAGACTTATTAAAATATTTAAATTTTAAAATTTAATAAAAATATACTTAGCTTTGCGAGTCGTAAGACTTTACTTAGCCAAAGAGATATATAGATCGTTAACAGTTATACAAGTTTTTTTAAAGTTAGGTTTCATGTATATACGTGTATTGATAGCATAAATTTTAGTCTTAAATAACTATATTTGTTGATAGTTATTTAAAATTTTTTATAATTGTTTTTATAACTTATATATTGTTTTTTTTTAAATTGATAATTGGTAGTAATATTTTTTCCATTGATAAATATATTCGTAGTATTTATTTGATACTATATAACTACGGATTGATTATTTCATTAAGTATTTTATTATTTCATTTTAGTTTCTTAACTATACGATTTTTGAAAGTTATTAGTTAACCAACGAGATATATGGATCGTTAATTAGTTATAGCGTTCTTTTAAGATTGTTTGTTTGTTTGTCTACAATTAGCTATTTCATCTTTAATCTTTTAATATTTTTATAAGTAATAATGAAGAATTAATTTATTAGGTCTTTATTATACGTGCATATATATTTATTAATATAGAGATAATTTTAGATCTTAATTATTATATTTATATACATTCATATATTTTCATCGATAATTTAGTTATTATTCAAATATTATATAATTATTTGACTTGAAATTATAGTTAATAATATGAATAGTCATTTTTTTTTGTAAAATATTTATGTAATTAGATATTGACTATAACTGAGATTAGATTATTTGTGGGTTTCTTACCTTAAAAAATAATATTTAACATTATAATCGATTGTATGACATAATCATAATCGTTAAAGTTTCTAGTTTGAATTATTAATTGAATTTAAATTATTGTTACTTGAATTAGGTTATAGGCATGAAACGATCGTAGTGGTTTTACTCTTTATCTTATATTAAACTTTTTAATACTTTTTGATAGTTATATTTAAAAAAAAAAGAATTAAAAATAATAATAATAATAAAAATAAAAATTATATATATATATATATAAATTTATAAGTATAAATTAATAATTAAATAATGTTTTAAATTTTAACTTTAAATATAAATAATTTAAATTTTAAATTTTATATTTTATATATTTTGTATATTATATTAATTAATTTTATTTCTATGTATTGGTTTATGTTTTTTACTGTTTGATTTGCCTAATAGTGGTTTTATCTCTAATTTCATATATATATATACATCAAAATGAGCAACAAGGATATCCAGAGGTAATGCAGTACGATCGTTTCATACAACTCCATTTAATTGAAAAATGCAATCATTACATCAATTTAAAATGTAGAGCAATCTTCTACTGCACAAAGACAGAATTTAATTAAATCAGAACAGATGGACACATTAGTATAATTATGGCTAAAATCTCCAAGAAGTTAAGGATATAGTCAAAGAACATGTCTCTACTTCATCATAGAAGTTACTAAAATTATCAAGAAGACTCTGCCTGCCACTGAATTTTTTGTCTTTATGGGGTCAGTTTTAATTTATAGAATTGTTTATCAAATCCCTTGAGCGTACTGCATTACCTCTGGATATCCTTGTTGCTTATTTTGATTTTAATCACCTTACTTTGAAATTGTATGGATAATACCGTACTAAATTCTGTTGCCTCAACTTAAGTACCATATTCATCTGAATCTAAATTTTTGCTGAACTTATCTACCATACACAAAGTATGTGTGTGTGTGTCTCCGTATGTATGTATGTATGTATGTATGTATGTATGTATGTATGTATGTATGTATGTATGTATGTATGTATGCATGCATGCATGCATGCATGTATGTATGTATGTATGTATGTATGTATGCATGCATGCATGCATGCATGCATGTATGTATGTATGTATGTATGTATGTATGTATGTATGTATGTATGTATGTATGTAGTTACTACTGTAAATGCTAACTATATAGAGAGAGACTACAGTATATATGCATTATAGGTTTTATGTTGTATCGCTTGATGTTGTAACAATTCAAATGGACTGAAAGCGGTTTCAATCCTGTTACTCAGTGAATTATTGTATGCCTGTATATACCGTGTCCATGCAAGTATTGCAGTGTGGCACACTTTGCTGATGCCGATAGTGGTAGCATTGTAGACCCATTGAGGGATTCATTAACTTGCCGTTCCAACTTCCATATACTAGTAGTATTATATAATCAGATCGTGGATCTTGTCTCATAAACAAGAAAGAAACTAAGATTATTCATAGTTTCGAGAGATTCAAATAACGACTCAATATCGATTCCGGAATAAGTACATCTCATTTGGCGTTAGTGCATAGTAGAAGGTCATGAGCATCACAACAGCGCAATCCCCCTATAGCACCCAAATGTATATGACCTTTTATCTCAATAAGAAATAATTATTACTGATTTAATCCGTTCATCTTGATGTCGGATTTTCTGAGACATTGTCAAAATACTTTTACTTTTTTAATATATTTTTCTCTGAATAAGCCGATAGGCTTTTATAGGAAAATGTAAAAGTTAATTTGCCCGGTGCAGCACGTGCAACAAATTGCAGAATACAATAACTAATGACACATGACCATGCACATGCTTAGTAACTCATGTCGAGTGACTCATGACTCATGACCTGAGTTTTGAACGACCATCCACACTTACAGTTCCAGGATACGGGTCTACGAGTCATGATCTCTGACACGACTCACGAACAAACATACACGATCGGCTTACGTAAGAATATTGCATGATCTAAATAGACTATATGATAGATATATATAGTATAGTGACGTTCACTGTTTTACTGGTAGGTGTATTGGTAGACTTACTGGTAGGTGTATGGTAGCGACACTATTGTGTAGTATAGTACATATTTATGTAGTGTGGTAGTTGTGCATAGTTTGACAGTTCGGTGTTGGTTAACATTACTGTTAGAATTATTTTCTTGGGCAGTAAACATTTTGCAGAATAATGACATTTTTAAATGAGAGTGTATCATCGGTGAGTGGAGCACTGAGAAGGGAGAGGGGTCATTTATGATTGAGAATGACTGTATTGTTCTTTATGTCCAAGCAAAACCCTAATCAGCTGGGAACATTCCATCAGCATGGCGGTACTTACGATTATATAATCGTTGTCTTTTCTGTTTTTGATTGCGGTGAAAGTTCGATGTAGAGAAGATTTAACTGCTACATCTAGTGGGTGGATCGATTACGCAGCGGTTCTCTCGTTGACTAGTGTAAGTAATTAATAGGTGAGAAGTATAATTTGGGATGAAGCGTGACTGGGAAAGGATACGGGATCATTAGTACATGGAGGTTGTTAGCAAGATAGAGATGATTACTATGGGAGGATGATATGAGGTAGGTTTTGAAGGAGGGAGAATCAGAAAGAGAGGGGGGGCAGAGAGAATGACAGAAAGAGGGAAAAAGAGAGAGAGAGACGGAGAGACAGAGAGTGGGGAAGACATGAAGGTAGGAGATCAAGAAAAGTCACGTATGAAAGGGGATTAATTAGAGAAAGAGAAAAAGAGAGCGAGTTAGAAAGACCGTTATAAAAATATTTACCGCGAAAAAAGAGAGGAAGGGAGAAAGGCAGTATGGTGTGTGCGTGTGTGTGTGTGTGTGTGTGTGTGTGTGTGTGTGTAGCGAAAACGAGGGAAAGAAGAAAATAGAGGGAGAGAGATGTCAGTTATAAGGAATTTGATGTACTGATTCGGATTACAAATGTTTCCTCGGCAGTAAGGAATAAACGATTTAATTCCTAATAATTCCACTGCTTAGAGATAAACTTAATTCGGATTATTCCAGTTTGACCTTCTATATACATTCCTACAAAGTCTATTGTGTCTACATTTACTCTACACACGCAAACTCACACATCTCATCATTGTCTGTCTCTCTTTCTCTCCATTCTTCCCTCCTTAGTCCCCACTCCCCCTTTCTGTGTGTGTGTGTGTGTGTGTGTGTGTGTGTGTGTAATGTTTTCTCCATTGTTCTTCTCTTGATCAACTAATCAATATGATGCATAGCTAAATGTACCTCTGTATCAAGCGAGCTCAAATACGCGTGCACTCAGTCTGTCTTTCCTTTGTGTGTGTACGTGTGTGTGTGTGTGTGGTGTGTGTGTGTGTGTGTGTGTGTGTGTGTGTGTGCTTGCCGGAAAAATCTATCAACCAATATACATTCAGATATATTGTGTATATTGAAGAGGCTGAAAAATACACTTCCATTTTCTTATTATAGACTTCGTGGGTATCTACTTCTGAGTGTGCTTGGGATGTTTGTGAAGAACGTGCTTCTGCGCATATACGATGTAAGTGTACGGTCTCTGTAGTGCAATGCATGTATGTGTGTGTGAGAGAGAGAGAGAGAGAGAGAGAGAGAGAGAGAGAGAGAGAGAGAGAGAGAGAGAGAGAGAGAGAGAGAGAGAGAGACAAGGGAGATCAACATCTATTTATATGTATCCATATGTCTGTATGTGGGAAACGTTAAGCACAGGTAAAGCCTCCCCCTCTCCATTTAAAAGAGTTTTCAAAATTACCTCTATGTCTTACGTTCAGTGTACGTTGTCCATTGATTTTTTTTATACGACAGTATATCGTCAATAGTTTCTTACACGGTCACTCCTAGCACCCACGGATCAAAGTCTACCTTCCTTATACATACGAAGGATGGTGGAAAGTTCCTGGTTTTGGGTAGAAGAAAATACAGGAGGATCAGTTAATTATGATCTTAATCAACATCTTCCCCTCTCAGATTCACACACCTATTGCAGCGGTCCTTCAGTTTTCCTAAGCCCTGTAAAAGAAATCAGAAGCTTGGGCCTCCAGCCAGGCCTTTCACGATGCCCTTAAAGCTAGGAACTTTTCAGCCCCACTTCGAATATCTGTCTGTCTATCTATCTATCTATCTATCTATCTTTCTATCATCTATCTATCTATCTATCTATCTATCTATCTATCTATCTATCTGTCTGTCTATCTATATATATATATCTGTCTGTCTGTCTGTCTTTCTATCTGTCTGTCTGTCTATCTATCTATCTATCTATCTATCTATCTATCTATCTATCTATTTATCTGTCTGTCTGTCTGTCTGTCTGTATGTCTGTCTATCTATCTATCTATCTATCTATCTATCTATCTATCTATCTATCTATCTATCTGTCTGTCTGTCTGTCTGTCTGTCTGTCTGTCTGTCTATCTATCTATCTATCTGTCTGTCTGTCTGTCTATCTATCTATCTATCTATCTATCTATCTATCTATCTATCTATCTATCTATCTATGTATCTGTCTGTCTGTCTGTCTGTCTTCTGTCTGTATATATATAGTTCAAATTTGCAGAAAAACGAAAGATGAGCACAGGTGTAGAAACAACAGACAGGTGTATTGGTTTAACGCCCAGGAAAAATGAATTGATCTTTTACGTTTCAAACCCACGCTCTTCGACAGAAAGGATTAAGAGGGAAAAATTGAGAAAGAATGAAAACAAATCGGAGAGAAAAAGAGTGCAGAGTTCAACGGTCCATGAGTTGACAGGGAAAAAGAGGTTGAATAAAAGGCAGATAATAATAATAATAACGATAAAGGTAATCGTGACCCCAACGAACAAAGGTGCGCAAGCTTTTGTGTGTATGTAAGAATGATGTGTGTGAATGTGTATGTGTGAATGGGGATGAGTGGGTCTAACGCGCGTGTGTGTGTGTGTGTTGTGTACTGCAGTTGATGTATGCTTGTTCATGTTGTGTGTGCACATGTGTATGTATGTCTGTGACGAAATAAAGTACATGTGTATTGTGTATATTTGTGAAAGTTATCTTTGTCTACGGGTGTTGCGTATGTGTTGTGTATATATTGTCAGCGTTCAAGTATTATCGTTTTGTGTGGGTGTGGGAGTGTGCATGATGGTGTGTGGTGTGTGTACTGAGTTAAACAGTGTGTGTGTAGTCTCTCGTATAGTGATATGGATGGTGACGCTACTGAACATTCTGTGTGGGTGTGTGAATAATGGTGTGCAGTGTGAGTGCTGAGAAGTGTTCGGTACTAGTGTGTGTGGAGTGAGAATGAGTTGTGTAATGGTGCGGGAAGTGAGTAATGAGTTGACCAGTGTGTATGAGTGTTTGCATAGTGGCATGTGTGTGTGGTGAGGGTACCGAGGCAGGGGTATGCAGGTATGTAGATGGAGGGGCAGTTGCATGTGGGAGATGTGTTGGAATCTGTGTGGGGTTGGTCGTGAGTTGTGTCCACATACCGCAAAGGAACGAAGAGAGAAGATTAATTCCTGTTCACAGCGAAGGCGGGAGTCCGGGTGGCCTCTGTGCAGAGACAGTCCGAACACATACAGATGTTGTAGCAAATGATCAGTAGAGCGGGAGTGGTGCGAAACGGCGTGTCATTGCAGAGTCTGATTCTCGGAGGTGCTCCGCGAACCGGTCAGCCAAGCGGCATCACGTTTAACCAATGTAGAATGAAGGACAGACAGAGCAGGAGATGCAGTAAATAACATTACCAGAGGTGAAGTTAAAGGAATCGGTGATGTGATAGGGACGGTGATGGGTGCCAGTGAGGATGGTGGTGTTCGAGAGGTAGGGGCATGCACGACAGCGTGAACGAGAGCAAGGGTAGGAAATAGGCTGGGAGGCAAGGATAGGGAAGAAACTGTGGACCAGGAGGTCCGGCAAGTTATAGGTTCGTTTGAAGGAGAGAAGGAGTAGGTTAGGGAATATGTAGGTAAGGCGAAAAGGGAGATGTGTAACGGTGGGGTGGGTGCGGAGAGAAAGAGCAGATGTGCGGTCTACATATCGTGCCCGAGTAAGGGCGGTGTCAATTACGGTGAGGAGATATTCACGTAGGATGAAGTGGCGAGCCATGAGTTGAAATTGAGTCTCAAAGTCATAGTCGTCAGTGCAGAGTCTGTGTAGACGGAGGAATTGGGAGTAAGGAAAGGAGAGTTTAATGTGGGTGGGACCCATTCTCGTTCCCATGGCCACTCCTGAGAACTATTGGTAAAACTGCCCCGCGAGTTGAGGAAGAGGGCAAGTTTGGGCAGACGAAGAAGTGTAGCGGTGTCAAGGGTGAGGGTCGGGCCGAAGGTCAAGGAAGTGTTTAAGCGCAAGAAGGCTTTCGTCGTGTGGGATCACCGTATACAGAGACTTAATGTCGTGAGTGAACAGAAGTTGAGAGCGACCAGAAGGGAAATAGTTTGATGAAATTTTATTTCACAATAATAAAATTCTGAAAAATTGCTTCGTAACTGAAAAATATGTAAATAATTTATATTATTATAAGGTAAGGAAATAATCTTATTGTCAAACACAGAATATTGCTAATATAGCATGAACAGGATAAGCTATCCATATTTTGTAGAAAAATCTGTCGGCGGCAACCATGAGACTGGAACTGACACCCCTGTGATTACGCGTCAAGTGCTTTACCATTAAGTTAAACTGACCCAACGACAAATTATTCTGCAAATTTAGGATATATCAATCTAGTTTTATAAGACGCTATCGTACGTTAAATTCAACTTACGTTGAAAGTCAACAAAGTTTGCTTTAGAAGCGTTGAGATGTATTGGAAGATACAGATACGAAATAATTTTACTCTCAAACGCAAGATAATGGTAATAATATAGCATGAACAGGATAAATTATCCATATTTTGCAGAAAAATCTGTCAGCGGCCAGTCATGAGACTAGAACTTATATCCCTGTGATTACGCGTCTAGTGCTTTACCAGTAAACTAAACTGCCCCAATGACAAACTCTTCTGCAATTTTAGGACATACAAATCTAGTCTCATGGCTGGCCGCCAGCAGAGTTTTCTGCACAATATGGATAGTTTATCCGGTTCATGCTATATTATTAGCATTATCCTGCATTTGAGAATAAAATTATTTCCTTATTTTTCAATACATCTCAACGCTTCTAAAGCAAACTTTGTTGACTTTCAACGTAAGTTGAATTCAATGTACGATATCTTCTTATGTTATTATATTTAATAATAAATAAATTGCATACATGTCTGCATTAATGCAAAATGCAAAAGTTCCTTCAAAATAGTGCAGAATCTAAGCCACATCCACAGGTGAAAGAAAGACTTTATTTTGCTTTCAATTTTTTCATTTTATTTATTATTAGATATAATATAAATTATTTACATGGTTTTTAAGTTACGAAACAATTTGTCATGATATTAGAACTATGTTATCTATATATACACATATATAAAAGAGTTTGTGTGTGTGTGTGTGTGTGTGTGTGTGTGTGTGGTGTGTGTGTGTGTGTGCGTTCCTTATGCATTCCAAAACCGCATTGCCGTTTTTGACATAAGGGAGTCAAAAGATTCAGTAGGCTTTTGGCTATCAACTAAACTATATTTTCATTCACTTATTTACATTACAAAAGTTTAAGATTATCATTTTTTCTTTTATTCACCTATCGTAAACGACATCTTTTACCACCGCCACCATCACATTTTCTATCTGTGTTCGTGCGTTCCTTACGTACGTTAGGCCGATAACTGACAAGTATATGTGTGCAACGGTGTTTGTGTCTGTCAGTATATATACATTTTTGTGACCACACACACACACACACACACACATCTAAAAACGCAGACAGACACACACAGGGACAGAGTTAGGTTTGAGGTGTGTGTGTGTGTGTCTTAGTATATGTGTGTGTGACTTTCCTCCCACCTACCCACCCAACGGTGAAACACGCTGATCATGAATGTTACAACGACTAGGTTTCATTAGAAAGTGAAAACATCTTCCCACTTTCAATTTCAACCAGAATTACAGTGTTCGATTACGAGACTGACGATGTGTGAATAATGAAAATAATGTTTCTCCGAATTAGTCACATCTGTATAATAATAAAGAAAATTGCATTGGCGTTCTGTCGTTTTGACTTGAGGAGCTCTCATCTGCGTTCGTTAATTTCCGTATTTTTTTTATTTATTTATTTAGTTTTGTGAAAGAGAGAAAATGAAAGATGTATGTACGTGTGTATGAAATGGACGTGTGAGAGAAAAAGAGAGAGAGTGTGGAAGAGAGAGAGGAATGGAAAGAGAGAGAGAGGAAGGGAGAAAGGGAGAGAGGAAGGGAGAAAGAGAGAGAGAGAGAAAGAGAGTAACTTAAGGGGTGTGTTGTCATGTGTACGTACATACATCAATACATATGCATACATTTTTGTTTGTACATGTGCATGCTTTACCTGTGCCTATTTATATATGAAAAGTTGACAATTTTGCTTCTTCAAACGAAAGAATGCCATAAAGTAACTTCCTTTCACACACACACACACACACACACACACACACACACACACACACACAAATGCACACTTACATATATATATATACACTGTAGGTAAAACTTCTGTGTGAATTGTGTTATCTCTTGCAGCGTGCACGAGCAAATTTAAATCTCAAATCCAATTGAAATTATTTTTTTCTATTGTGTAATTTGTGTTTGTTTCGAGGGTATTTAAAATCCTGATCTTCGATATAAACTTAAAAGAAAGTTTTCCCTGACATCCTGTCCTTTACCGTTTCTTTCTAGCATGTCCAAGGTGACATTTCCGCTCTCTAGCCTTGTTTTTTCCTAAATCTCTTCCGATTTCTATGTTTGCGAAACACGACATTGGGATTTCACTCATAAAACACGTTCTCAATATTTTAATTTTCTCCCTCTCCACACCAAATTCATTTTTTATTTTTTCAAATTATTTTTCTTGCTAATCCATGGGGAAAACACAGATAATATGGATCTTTAAGAATTTTACCCATCACCTCACCACTTTCAAAAACCTATACACTTCCAATGTTTCACTTTTAGCTTTTTGGAAAACGGAGAAGTTTCCCTCTTATATGTATGTAATATAATTTTTCTGAATCTTCAGATTTTTCAATATGCTAGACCACTAGTTTTAAATTGATATTAATCAAATTAATATTCAATTTTTTACCCTTATTATTTTAAATTTAAATTTAAATAACTATGTTCTCTGCACAATTATTTCCGGTATTTTGGCGCGCCAAAACGTAGACTGTTCAAAGATAACCCCAAATGTAATTGGCAGAACTGTATACATGTTCAATCTCATGCAGACGTCTCGTGTATAGTTCTGCAAACTATATTTTGCTATGATGATCACACTGATGAGTTGCTGAAAATTACGTAAGTGGTAACAACAAAACTGGATTTGTGATTAATTCTTTATATTTTGTATCTTTTCATTTGCCTTGCTCGCTTACGTTCTGGCGTTTGCTAAATTTTCTTGAGAACAATCCTTTATTTGTGGTAAGACCATAGGAGTTCTACTTCTAGCATAATGGATGTTCACTTATTGGTCATCCCTCTTATATGTATGTAATACAATTTTTCTGAATCTTCAGATTTTTCAATATGCTACACCACTGATTTTAAATTGATATTAATCAAATTAATATCTAATTTTTCACTCTTATTATTTTAAATTTAAATTATATATGTATATATTATAAATCATGATATTATTATTAATAAATAATAATAATATATGTAAAAATCCAAAAGGCAAATTTATAAACAAGGGTACCAGATAGCACCAGTGTTGCTAGAAATAAGAGTCAAAAGTAACTCAGTTAGTCATAATAGCACTAAAAGTTAAGCTGACGAAATCGGGGGAGCGAGAAAAATAGCCAACATACTAAAGTGAGGGTCAGTTGCCAATGAAATTGCAGATATGCCCATATCACGGGAATTCGAACTCTGAGATATTTCTCTTAGCACTCTTCCACTGAGGAGAACTATCTAGTACCCTTGTTTATGAATTTACCTTTTTGGTTTTTTGCTAACTAGCCACCTATAGTATTATTCTTTATTAATAATAATATTATCTATAATTATACACTACTACCGTTTGAATTTGGCGCTAGCCTTTAACGGTTTTATCAAACTTTTAACGAGGCGAGTAACTTTTTAGCAAGACCCACTGAGGAGAACTGAGAGAAATGTCTCAGAGTTCGAAATCAACGAATATGGGTATATCTGCAATTTCATTTGCGATTGTCCCTCACTTTGGTATGGTGGCTATTTTTCTCGTTCCCCCGATTTCGTCAGCTTGTTAACTTCTAGTGATATACATACATACATACATACATACATATATACATATATACATACATATATATATATGTGTGTGTGTGTTTGTGTGTGTGTGTGTGTAGTAGTAGTAGTAGTAGTAGTAGTAGTAGTAGTAGTAGTAGTAGTAGTAGAATAATAAAGAGAAAGTTCTTGGTACTGTATTATATTTTTTGAAAGAACACGTAGAGATGGCTTTTTTGAGGGGATAATTTTTATTTTAATCTTAATAATAATGTTTACAATGAAATATTCCGATATGAATTTCAAGCTTCACGTAGCCGTTTTCAAACTCTTTTCTTTATTAGCCATTACGGTCTTGATGAAGAGTGGACAAAAAAGGACAGACAAGGGGTCGGGATTCTAATGCGAATAACAACGTGATAACATAAAGATAAAATTACAAAAATGCAATACGATAATGAAAAGCGAATGATTAACAATGATGAAGTGAGGGACGTGGTCGACCCCACAAACCACATTCCAACACTGAAACCTTTTTTATGCACTTGTGTTCTTGCTCAAACAGGTTCACTCACTCTCAACACGCTTGCTATAGTGTTCCATCTTTTCCGAAACACTCCGTGCAACAGTCATCTCTTCTCCAGCCTTATTTTTCTCTTCATATGAAAAAGAAAAAAGTTGACCAACCCAAGGCTGGATTCGAAAATGCCTGTTACGATCCCTTTCACTCTCATCTTCCACACTACCTCTTTCGCGATAGCTACTGCCGAGAGAAAACAAGCCTGCTCTTCCCTATTCAGGGAAGGCGGCAGAACAATCTTAATTATAGATTCGGTCGACAGTTGGAAGATCGGGTCAAAACCGGCCGCCGCAAGGACCGCCGCCAGATATTGATGGTCAACCCTATCAAACGCTTTTAATTAGTCTAAATGGATCATAGCCCCACCCTTGCCCTGAGAGACGCGGCGAGACAGCGAGGAAGTCCGCGAGGTCCTCCCCCCTTCGAAATGCTGGGCGAAATGCTCATGAAATACCTTGCACATCTCGGGTTCGTTTACTGAACGACCATGCGGGTCCGTCAAAGACCGTATAGTTGAATTGTTGCCGCGTTGGCTCTCTACCACGCGGGCCCATCCAGCGATGTGGATTCTCTCTTGTTCCATTGCACGTAACTTAGCCCTGACAATGCACCCGTCGTGTTTAGCTTTGAGATGTTGGTCGAGCGCCAACCTCGCCGCTAAAACTTTGGATGCACAGCCTGACCTCATTGCCTCTTCTAGAGTCTTAACTAAAGCCCTTTCTACTCTATTTCTAACTGCCCGCTTGAATGTAAAGTCCTGTGGTAGAATAATCCAGAAGGTAAAATACGAGCAATGCACGAGTTTTCTTCTGTTGCGGGATATCCGAGCGAAGCAATGTTTATTTGATAAAGAGAGAGTATAGTACTCGTTACTTTTGACAGTGTAAGTAATGGGAGATGTGAAAGTTTTAGTGCTATGCTTATTCACTTTCTTAAAAAGTTTTCAATTCAAATGGTGACCTGAAATATAAGTATTAATTATATGTTTTCTGCATGGAGATTGACGGATTCATATTTTAAACAAATTCAAAGTAGTACTATATAAAATGTCACATGAACATGCTTTTAGGGTTTCTTGCTATTTAACTGAGAATATTTAAATATATTTCGTTTGAATTTGTTATTACATATTCATAAAAACAAAAAAAAAAGGAAAATGAAATAAGAGCATTTCAATTTTTGAGGAAGTGAAACAGTACATTTCATTTCGTGTATTCTGCAAGTGAGTGGAATGTAAAACAATAACAGTATTGTTTCCTCATCATTCACCTACTCTACACAAACAAATGTGGGTGACTGAGAGATGTACTTTGGGGTGATATTCAATTATTCAGTCCTATATTACTTTATAAAAAAATTTCACCTTTCTTTTTCAGAGTATTTTATTTTATTTTATTTATTTATTTTTATGACCCCTTCTCTTTTTTCCTTCTTTACTTTGACTTGGGTTTAAATATTTGAATCGGCAATTTTTTTATTTTTTGCGATGTATATATTGGATCAGTTACGTCAAGTTATTTTTTCCCTTATTAAAGAATATACACTCTACATTTACAATATATTGAGCCCTTTTTGAGTTATGATTTACTTGAGAATTATATAATGTGTGTGTGTGTCTGTCTCTGTGTGTGCCTGTGTGTGTGTGGTTGAAGAGACCTGTTTAATTTCGACTTATTCTTTGATCTCTTTCACTGAAGAATACTTCGTTTAGACGAGTCAAGATGTGCTTTGTGGCGTCCGAGTGCCTCTCTACATACTCCTCACAAATTTACTTTCCAGTTGAGAACTTTTTTGCTACATAAAAATCCGACTGCTTCTGTATATTAACCTGGCAGCATTTATATTACATCCGAACTTCACCACTACCTACATAGCTTCATTTCTCGAAACAGTCTTTCCGCCTGGAATATTAAAAGTCGAAACGAACATGTTTTGTCCGCAGAAGATAAAGATAATCCATGTGTGGAAATGACTGCAGTCATAAGCTCATTATAATTAAAAGAAAGGTGAAATTTAGGATGAACTACCACCAAGAGAGTTGGAGTATTTTAGATCATCAACATTTCGTAGAGCCTTCTCTGAAATTATGTCTCAAAAACTAATTCTGTTACTGATCACACAGGGAGCAACTTTATACTTCTGCTGCTGACATACTTTCCCATTCATATAGACGCCGCCGGAACTGGTTTGATGAAAATAGCAATACAAACCGAAGACTTCTTCAAAAGAAAAATGAACTAAAACTGACAGCATTGATCCCAACTCACAATCGAAAGCTGATGCTCTGTTTCATGAAAAGCAACTGGCTTGAAGAAATGGTTTAGAAGAAACAAACAAATCTATGCTGATACAAATATTGCACAAATGTTCTTGAAAGCTTTCTGCAATCTACGCTCCAGTTCGTTTCCCAATTCTTGCAGCGGATAAATCACAAAAAAGTAATATTTAATGGTTAGCTGAGCGCTTTCTGAATGTTCTGAAGAAAACATTCAACATAAATATAGAATCTTCTGATAATTGGATGCCGATTATCACCAACATAGCTCTTGGATTACTTTTCTTGAAATCAGTAAAGCTATAAAGTTATTGTCTTTTAATAAAGGACCATGTACAGAATCAGTTCCTATAGTGGTGAAACACTCGTTATCAACCTGACTTACTTTTCCTGATTTGGTCATCAGCCTCCATTTCCCAACAATTCAAAAATGCTCAACTCTACATAAACAGAGATGGCAGTCATGTAACTGTCTTAAAGGTAATTTAATCGCATTAATCACCAGCAAAATTTTCGCAAGAATATTCCTGAATTACTTCATTATCTTACAACGAAGAATTTCTGCCAGAAAGTGACTTCCGTTGCAAAAAACAATATTACGGATATGATCTTTGAATTGAGCTCAGGCCCTCTATAACCTTTGTTAATCTCATGGACATTTTAAGTTGTGGTGGTGGTAGTGGTTTATGGAGGATCCTAGTAAAAGATGATACGTGTGTATGATGCTCCAATCCTGTGATGGCATGCTGGTGAGTGTTCGGAGCAGCGGAGACATACATGTACCTTTTTCAGTCACAAATGTTATGAAACCGGTTTCTGCCTGAGCATCTACACTTTCCATTAGCATATTTTCTGTCTTTAGAACATCTCACCTACACTTGCAATTGACATTAGGCACATATATGATGATAAGTTGTTCTGTTTTCGCAGATTGCAAGTAAAAACCAAAGTTAAGCAAACCTCTGTGAACTGTTGTTTACATATGATAGTGGATAGCTTGCATATGCAAGTATGTTTTGCTCAATTATTAAAGACCTGCAACTTTGGCCTCACTATCAGCACTGCAAAAACATTAGTCCTCCATCAGTCTGTTCCTGCACATGCACTGGATATAAAGTATGCTGAAATAAAAGTATGTACTGGAATTAAAATATGCTGAACTGAAACATGTGGACAATTTTGAATTGTTTAGAAGTACGCTGCATCGATACTAAAGTGACAGAATCTCAATAGAGACATTCTCAGACGTGCCACTGCAATCAGTGTGTCTGCTAAGCTGAAGAAAATCCAGTTGCATTGAACTACATATGTGGTCAAAATTTCTCAATCGAACAACGAAAAAGGATCTAAGCTTGTGAACAGGGGGTGAAGTGTTGGTGAGCCTTGTAAAAACTTCAAGAAGCATTGGAAGCAGTTTTAAAAGGCTTGCAACACGAACCCAAACTCGTGGGAGAATTTTGTATGAGACAGGATTGAGTTGGATGAAAGAAGCACTAGGGACTTCAGTGCATGTAAGTCTTCTCGAATCTATATAGCAGGGACCAAAAGGGAACTTGCAAATTACACCCTAATAATTTTAACGTAACATTAGGGTGTGGTCTGTGGTAAAGTAGTTTCAACCAGAATTGTTCTTTTCGGTGATAACAAAACCTATAACATAAGAATGAATAATATCTATTTATTTTATTTTTGCTTCTACATCTTTGATCGGTGAGCTATTATAATACATTTATCACACATCCATGAATTCTGTATTTTGTATTCATATTTTTACCAGCCACCTCTATGGTTGAAAGGTTGTTTAAAAAATATTTTTTTTGATGGCCCTCTTATGCTGATTATATATAAAGTATAAATTATGGAGCAACTTTCTTTCCTTAATAATTCAAGTTCAGTCTCACGTTGATCCAGGTTCTAGATGTATATCAATTTGTTCCAATAGTAATTAATATCAAGATGAATAGGCATTTTCAATTGTAATTATTTACTCCTCCTCTGTGGTCTGTGAATATATTCTTTCCCTTATATTTTTATGTTTTATGACATTGATGTTACGATCCTATATCGTAATATATGTTCAGATGTGTTTTCATTTGTTTTCTGATTTTATTTTTAGACTCTATCAATATTTTTGGATCCATCCATCCATCCCCAAAGGCTCAACTTTGTTATTTTTTAGCTATTTATTTCCTTTTTATCCTATGTTAGATTTCTGTGGCTAATCTTGTCATGGTTTATAAGAATTAGTATTTAGGAGAAATGCATAATCACTTTCGTCAGCTTAGATATCTTCTATTAGGAGCCGTTCCTCCAAAGCTGAGTGCAGTGCGATATTTTGTAACTTTCTAAGCCATTTCAATAAAGTGAGCTCTGCGGAAGCTATAGAGTGTCGCACCAGCGCTCATTTCAGGATGCCCGTTTTCTTAGAGCAGAACCAGTTGAAAGTTAAAGAAAATGATTACGTATATCCTGTCCTTTCGTCATTCATTTATTAACACACATACGTACATGTATATTAATCAGCCGAAATTGCTAAGATGATCCGGTTCCCGACTGAAGATTAGAGGCTTCGAATGACCCGTCTGTTTTTTTTTTTGTGTCGTCTCTTTTTGTGGTTTGCGTTCTTGTCCCCTTTTGTAATTTTTATATATATTTTTTATACATATATATATATGAAATAATCATGATACTCACAATACCATTTTATTTATTTTACAACACTTACATTGAGGTCACTTTCTCTCTCTCTCTTTCCCTCTCCTTCTCTCTTACGCACACACACACACACACACTCTCTCTCTCTCTCTCTCTCTATAGAGATAAGTAAATAGATAGATGGAAAGGTATATACATATGTACACATACATACATATCAGGATTACCCCATTGCGTCAGATGATAGCCGTCTCACACTCAGCCTGATTGTCCTAATTTACTTCATGAGCGCAATTTTGTAGGACGCTTTTGCCACGCGCTCGGTTACCATAGTAGGTTCCAGTGACAAGCATTGCAAAATGGCTTATACTATTTTGACTGCAAGTTTATATCTTTCTCCTAGAAAAGGTGACTCCCCCACAGCTTTGACGAAAATAAAAGAAGCCTTCTCTATCCCTGGGAAATCTATTTAACCCACAGATGGGACCCTGATTGGTAGTATTGTGCCCGGTCAGAACGGACTTGGTAATAACAATAATTCAAGGGTGACTCCATGCTTCCCACAACTCCAGAATTCTCGAACTGGAGCTTCACTATACATACATACATACATACATACATACATACATGTTCATCAACACACTCACACACATACAGAGATACATTTATACGTATATAAATGTATGTGCGTGTGTTCATTGGGTGATTTGTTAGGGATATTAAATATGTCTCAACAAATTGTTGTTTATTTCTAGGTTAACCTAGATCTAGGAGACGTATTGTCAAAGGCAATCCAACTGTAACTGTCCCTTTATGTTAGAATTTCTAAGAATTCATTATCTAACATGTCTGTCTCTTTTAAGACGATACGGTATTTCTCGAAATATATTTAGCTGTTACTTCCAGTAGTTCGTGAGACATTTTTTCACCCATTATGGCTAAATATGTAGACAGACTACTTCAACTGACTATATAAGTACTAGCGCGCATGCGTGTGTGTTTTTATGAATGCGCGTGTGCGTGTGCACTTGCGTCGGTGTATACATGCGTCTACTAATGTATCTTTAAACATACACAAAGACACACGCAAATACAGAGACATCTATTATTGTCAGAAGAGACATTAAAAGCACCAATTTAGCCACTTATAATTGAAATACTTATCAACGCAAGTCGTTCTTTCCTATTTTCCTATACACAAAATCATTGTTTGGTACTCAATTAGCAATGTTCTCAAGTGTTTACTAATGAAGTATATCTGACTAGTTAGAGTAAGGACTCAGCGACAGATGATTATATCCTCATGAAGTGAAACTAGTTGACTCATTTATAATCATTTCTATTAATTTATAACTTTAGCATAGAAGCCACATTTATTTTCCCCCAGTAGTGAAAGATGTAAACGGTCATTGAGTGTTTGGTACCTTTTTTATCGAACATTCTAGATGAAACATAGTGTTGCTCAAGGCATGACTGGCTGAGTGGTTTTCTTATCTACGTGTCAGAAAGAAGACTAGTTGTTGGCAAGTCTTTTTTTAAAGCTAATTTCTGGCGCCTATTCTAAAATGTAACTGTAGAAACTCAAACACTTACCCACTCGACCAGGCATGCATGGTTAGCTCAGTAGTTTACGAAGCTAAGATACCCTCAGTTTTACCAAATAACGAAACTGGAAAAAGGTATTTTGGTATGTGCAAAAGTGGCTTTAAAAAAACAGAGACAACCACTAGACTTCTTTCTGACACGCAGATAACAAGAAAACCATTGAGTTAGGTTGCCATACCTGGGATCTGCCAACATTACACCATATACCATCAAGTGGTGCATTATAGAACGATCTACTCCATACGATCAGGGTGGGGGGCAGGCTTTGTAAAGCCGAAAGACCTCATATCCGTTTTAAATCTAAGAGCTCTGTCGATACAGAGAATTCCAGATCCGAGATTTTCCCTGAATGTAAGCGTGTGGAGAAGTTTCTATTAAACTGGAAAACACCACCCTCTTCAGATTATGCATGCAGTCCCACAAACCTTAACCTTTTCTTCGTTGAATTAATTACACCAACCGTATTAATTCCCATTCTAACTGACTAAAGAGACGCAACTCTTCCTCCATAGTTCTCTCTTCCCGTTCCTTTTTTTTCTCATTCGCTTTTTCCTGTTGTCCTTTCTCCCTTTTTCTCAGAGAGTAGTCAGGATGTATTTTGAGACTGCATGATTGTCTGAAAATAGACGGCACGCTATGCAAGCTCATCCGAACAGTATATTATCAAAGGTATGAAACTTATAGCAACTCGCGTTTAAATCCTGTGTGTGTATGTGTATGTGCGGGTGTGCGCGCGTGTGTGTGTCTATATAACAAGTGTGTTTTGTATGAGTGATTGCATGCATGTATGTGGGTATGTGCATTTACGCCTTGGATTTCTGCATAGTTTCCATTTAATCATTTCTGCTCACAATTATTGTCAGTCTTGTGCTATAGCCGAACACACTTGCCCAAGGTGCTGCACATAGGGATCAGACCCACACCAAACTGTTGCGAAATGAACTTCCTACCTACAAATCCATGACTTAAGTAATCACACTTTTTATGTCATTGGAGACTGCGTATTCTAAATACGCCTTTCATTTATATTTTGAAAGCGAGGAAGAGAGTTGTGAAGTATCTATATTACATGCCCACAGAATTGGAGTTAAATCCTGGTTTCTGGTTTGGGCTCTGAAAATAAATTATGTTCGATATAACTGTGATCACTGTATCGCTATTATGTAAAATATGTAACGGAAAGTATGAAAGAGAAGGACCTTTCCTTGACGAATACAGTATACTGGTTCAGATAAAAGAAAACCTGATAAAGTGACATCGACTGGACAAGATTGCCTGGACAAGTACTGAGAAAATATATAAAAAGCGTTTGTGTTGAAGAGGATCAAAGTCATTTGGAATTTTAACATTCAAGTGAACATGTTTGGTTCAGAGCAGGAAGTTGACTACTGACGCGGTGGACAAAAAGCAAAGATTTTTCAAAATCATCTTTATCGCAATATTTCGAGAGAAAGGAGCCAGAAATGTTTGTGGCATATCAAGATATCAAGTTTTCAATTTATCATTCTTCTGTATAATCGACTGAATCACAGCCAATATTATCGATCCTGCAATAATGACACCAGCGGAGTTTGAACTCATATTTTAGAGGTCTGAAACTAAATTCTGTAATGCTGTACATACAACTCTCTACTGTTACTTTTTCTGTGTCGATTTATGAATTATAAAAAATAAGATTTTGAAATTCAAAACCAGCTAAATTCCTACATGTACAATAGTATACAGATAAAAGATAAGGCCGAGGAACTGCTTTACCAAAGTAACATCTTCAGAACTACTGAATCAACTTCCCTGCGTCTATTCTGTTTCTAGGTATCCACTCACCGTATGTATACGTTATCTATCTAACGGACTAGTTATGTTTAATAAAAAATAACTTATTTACCTAAGTTTTAACATCATCTCCTTCGAAACAGTCATCCAGAGCAGCAATACATCGGTCCCAGCGTTCCTGCCACTTTTGGAATCCGGCCTGGAATTCGTTTTCCGTGAGCGAGTCGGGGACCTTCAGCGATTCGCTCTGGATCTCGACAATGGTGTTAAAACGGTGACCTTTGAGCTGCATTTTCATCTTGGAGAAGAAATGGAAACCTGGCGAAAAGGGCGGGTGCGGAAGTGATACTATGTTATTTTTGGCGAGAAACTAACGAGAAATAAGAAAATATCGATGAAGAATCCAATTCTTCGCACTCCATAGATCCGGTCGCTGTCGCTGAATGTCCTCCCTCAAACGCTTCAAAATGTCGCAGTAGAACTCTCGATTGATGGTCTGGTCCTCGGTGCACAATACCACATTTCCCGGGGTGGCGCTTGTGGCACGTCTTCCAGATTGCGAATCATCTTCCAGGGACATTTCTTCCGTACCACTAGAAACACTGCATTCCACCCATTGCCTCGTCGCCGTAAGCTTGCCGAAGCATGCTCAATGTTTCTGTAGCAGACATTGTTTAACGCCAAATTTCACGTTGGCTCGTTGTTCCTGACCATGACAAAATCGCAAACTACAGTATTCATGTGATCACAAAAACACAAATTACACAACTTGCGAAGTAAACACAGCGATGTCACTCGGCATATTGCCTCATGAAGGTTACTGCTAGCTCTCACTGCGCACGAAACCATGTGCTGCCATCTGTTGGCGCGCTACAGAACTAGTCCGGGACATTTTTGATACCACCTCATACTCGCTATGTATGAGTGATATTTTCTTCTATCTAATCAAAATCTGTGGCTTCTTCCTTACAAAACCTACCAAATATTTTCTGCATTTATTTTATTTTAAAATGAGAGTACATTTCATAACCTTTTCATGGGTCGTAAAGTTATGAATATTCATAGATCCATAATACTGCGTAAATATTTGTGAACATATGCATTAAACGTTCGTAAGTAAACATGCAAACGAAAGTTGTTTCTGTTAAAATACCTTCGAAAACTCTTTCGCTTTCCCTCCATTTCTCTCTCTCTCTCTCTCTCTCTCTCTCTCTCTCTCCTCTCTCTCTCTCTCACACACACACACACACACACACACAAGCACGCATGCACACCTTAATTTCGATTAACGTAATTAATGTGTTCCCTTTTTTATTTCGCTTTAAACTTCGTTTATTTATTATTCCTGTTTTCCAGTTTATTTTTCAATTTATTTATTTGGATCGTGAGTGTTTGTATATATTCAAGCTTTTTGTATTTTGGCAGGCATTATCGCCTATTTCGTGAACCTCTAACAACGATCGGTGTGTATAACGGGAGACATTCTCCTTTGATCCTATCTATAGCTAACTTCCATACAGTACGTATGTGCTTTGGAGGCTTCTGTCCTGCTAATTTTAGTCTTTGGAATTTTCTCTAGAATTGATTCATATGCTTCATTCCTTTTTTTTTTCTTTTGATTTTAATAAAATTGGTGATTGTGATGGTAGTAGGTATGTGTAGTAGGTATTACTGCACTTGTATATCCGCTTTATTTTTGTAGCGTTCTCTGCAGTACTACAAACACTCACTATAATAGAAACATATTGAAAAATAAATTGGAAAAGGGAATCAGAAATACCGCATGTGTCGGTGCTCTGATTCAATATCCTTGTTAGGATACCTAAAAGAGGAATTAAGATGGCATAAGGACGAGAACTTCATGTTTCTGAGAATTTTAACAGTCAACATCTGGAAACCATGACTTTTCTATTTATCTCATATTACACCTGTGTTTTGGGGGCTTTCAAGTTCCCGCATCAGGAGGAGGAAACAGACTTCTTCGATTTTCCAATTTCATTTCACCATTTTTTTACTTTATATGAATTTTTGTTATATCTACAACTTAGAACCTACTGTTTAAAGCATCCTCTCTGCCACGGAATGCATACCCGTCTACTGCAGGCAAATTAAAGTCATTGTTGCAAATTCAACTCTGTCATCTGTGATCCCTCTTGTATTTCAGATGGCAAGATCGCATTCGTAATGTAGATTTCCTGCGCCGCGCTAGTGCAGTAAGTGTAGAAGCCCTCATTATCACATTGCAGCTGCGTTGGGCGGGACATGTTTGCAGAATAGAGAGTAGCAGCACCCAAGGATAGTTTTCTATGTGGAAGTGCTTCAGAGTGGGCGGAGCCGTGGTGACTAGGTGCGATACAGGGATGTGCTGGAGAGACATATGAAGAACTGCATCTATCCAGACACCTGGGTAAAGAAGACCAAGCGGCGTGATGAATGGCACTGATCGCTGAATCTCGTAATTCCATCCTTCAGGAGAAACAGCAGAAAGAATACGAAAGAGCAAAAGAGAGGCGCCACTTCACCTGCTGCTGATGTCATCGCAGCTGCAGATCAAGCGCAAGTCTTGTAACCCACATGTGAACATAACAGCGATGATTACGAAACAAAAACAGTCAACGTCGACCGACGACGGACAATCGAAGAAGTAGAAGAAGAAGAAGAAGAAGAAGAAGAAGAAGAAGAAGAGGTAGAAGTAGTAGTAGTAGTAGTAGTAGTAGTAGTAGTAGTAGTAGTAGTAGTAGTAGTAATAGCAGCAGCAGCAGTAGTATTTTACTAGAATACTACGTTATTAATGTGTATTTATCGTATTTGCTGCCACCCCGGGTGCAGTGTGGTCAGAAATTAATATGGATTGACATTTTTGTGTATAAGCCATAACATGAATATTTTATGTAATAAACAAAATTATTTCTCAATTTAATTGCAAAATTGTAATAATTTAAAACTGAGTCATGAAAGCTCGTAATCTCTATTATGAGTTATAGCCGTAAAAAGGTTCAGAGGTAACTCTGTTGTTTGCCGTTTCAGCGAGAAACAATCAAAGTTTTCGGCATGTTCCCTATTAATTATCTGGTCCATGATAGAATTCAGCAGCTATGCATTGATTCTCCACAGATCGAGAAAACTGCGTTCACAGTCAGATCTGCTTACTGGCCACGTTGCAGCATTTTGCAGTAGTCATCAGTGTGGGGATGCAAAATTGCAAGTAACTCGATAAATGAGTTCAAATTACCTGAGTTCTGCTCGATGAAACGCTTTGCACTGTGTATTGTCTCTTCAAAATGTCAAGGTGCAATTGGTATGCTCTAGCCATAAATGTTGAGAGAGTGGTCTCTTTTATAGTTTAGAAGGGAAAAGCTTTTTATCATATCACACATTTTCTGCCGAAAATTGATATTGGAACTCTGAGCAAATCCGATCCAAAAGAAGAATGAAGGACTTATAGCGAAAATTGGCGAAAGACTCTTATTATATATATATTGTTGTCTTGCCATTTCCATCAATATATATATATATATATATATATATATAATAATACTATATTTGTTCCACGTCCTCGTGATGTGTTTTTTGTGATTTCTTGTTTGGATTAACTATATATATATATATATATATATATATATATATATATACAGGGTGTGACAGAAATACCTCCCACATTTTAAACTTTCACCTATATGTTGCTAATGAACTTATGCAATTATGCAAGTGCCAATGATGTTATCATTTAACTAATAAACAAAACTGTAACCATGTGTTTAAACAACAGTAAACTTAATTTTCATAAACGTTGTTTCTTTTTCTTTTTGTCAACCTTTCAAATGTGGGAGTTATTTCTGTCGCACCCTATATATATATATATATATATATATATATATATATATATATTATGGACGACAATTCTTTTTGCTCCGCTCGTCGTTCATAAAAAAATCCGCGTTCGCAATACTTTTTTTCGTTCGGCGTTAACAGCCCTCCTTATCTTATTTTTCCTTGTCCTGTCTTTTACTGTTTATAATTTGTACTGTCGTTACTGTCCTGGTTTTGTTACCATTTTTTACCCCTCTGCGAAAAGATCTCAGAATTTTAATTGATTTGCTTTTCGCAGGAAGGAAAGTTTCTTGTCGAAGATACGTCTCGCTTTCACCTTCGAAACGTAGAGTATATGAAACCATAGCGACTGAAGAAGGGATTTTTTATTTGTGTTAATTGTCCTGTACTCTATTTTTTTTTGTTGTTTTAAAAAAAAATCCAGTTCCTTTGGTTTGTGTCTATATTTTCGTTTCTCATTGTGTTCGACGTCTTTTTGGTGTCCTGTACTCATATATGCGTGTATATGTACATGTAAAGGTAGGTAGTACATATATGTTTATATATATGCATATGTTTTATTTTATTTATTAATATATATATATATATATATTATATATATATATATATTAGTTATAAAATGAGATAGGGGTTGAAAATTCAACCCACCATGGGAT
The DNA here is from genome assembly GCF_006345805.1 of Octopus sinensis. NCBI lineage: Eukaryota > Metazoa > Mollusca > Cephalopoda > Octopoda > Octopodidae > Octopus > Octopus sinensis. The sequence goes on along the minus strand of NC_043009.1, from coordinate 18,352,527 downwards.
AACATATATCCAATATACTGCTAGAGAAGTACCCAACAAGACTAATACATAAATGTTAAAAATTGCCAAGCAATTAGTCCATCTACTGTATTATATGGGCAAAGGTAAAAATATTACCGTAAATTAATTCTACAAAATTAGAAAATGGAGAAACATACTTAAATCAATCAAACATCAACCAACAGATGATACCCAATCAATACTTTATTACACCATTACATAACAGTAAAGGCATTATCCAAAATATATTGTAAATATAATTAGACAAGGAAATAGAAATATAAAATATAAAATATAATATGTAATTATATCATATCTGACAGCTGTTTCGGCAGTAAGGGCAATCATGCCTCATTTAACCTATAAGCCATATAAGGCAGGTATAAATGAGACATTAACAAGGATGCCCCACGGCCTCTTCAGAGAATTTAATAAATTATAATTGTGAAAAAAAATTTTTTTTTCCATATACATATCAATATAAAAATGTAAAATATAAAAACGTGTGCATAGACACCATAATACTACACATATATATATATATTCATTAATACAATAATACAAGATACACAAAACAAAATAAAACAAAATATATATCAATATATATTAATATGCTCAGTTATTCTACATATTGAGTTAATAGTTCTAAAAACTACCACACAAGAAGATATATGCACACTCACATTTAAATTAAAATCAGACTTATACATGAAAAGTAATAAAAAACCATATTTCTGTTCATAAAATTATAAACCTGTAAAAGTCAATAATAATTACTATAAATATTAATAATAATAATAATAATAATAATAGATACAGTTATGTCTGCACCAAGTACATCCATCGGATATCTACATATCTAAGTGTTTGGTTATTAACTGAGCTTATTAATATATATTGATATATATTTTGTTTTCTTTTGTTTTGTATATCTTGTATTATTGTATTAATGAATATATATATATATATGTGTAGTATTATGGTGTCTATGCACACGTTTTTATATTTTACATTTTTATATTGATATGTATATGGGAAAAAAAAAATTTTTTTCACAATTATAATTTATTAAATTCTCTGAAGAGGCCGTGGGGCATCCTTGTTAATGTCTCATTTATACCTGCCTTATATGGCTTATAGGTTAAATGAGGCATGATTGCCCTTACTGCCGAAACAGCTGTCAGATATGATATAATTACATATTATATTTTATATTTTATATTTCTATTTCCTTGTCTAATTATATTTACAATATATTTTGTATAATGCCTTTACTGTTATGTAATGGTGTAATAAAGTATTGATTGGGTATCATCTGTTGGTTGATGTTTGATTGATTTAAGTATGTTTCTCCATTTTCTAATTTTGTAGTATATATATATATATATATACTCTTTACTTACTAATAATATTAGGGAATATGATTCCAAACTTACAGAGAAAAATTCAGCTTAGTAATACTAAATCTAATTTCACAATATATAATACATGCATATAAATTAGAGAAGAACCACCATGTATTCGACAATGATATACTTAAATCATACCATATAGAAAAAATTAAAGATACGATAAAACATTTACCTAGAACTAAATAAAGTACGAAATAAATAAATAGTATATAATTATATAAATAGTATATAATTATATACACTGATTATATACTCTTTTTTTTTTTTTTTTTTACTCTTTTTACCTGTTTCAGTCATTTGACTGCGGCCATGCTGGAGCACCGCCTTTAGTCGAGCATATCGACCCCAGGACTCATTCTATCGGTCTCTTTTGCCGAACCGCTAAGTTACGGGGACGTAAACACACCAGCATCGGTTGTCAAGCAATGCTAGGGGGACAAACACATATACACATACATACATATATATATATATATATATATATATATATATATATATATACATATATACGACGGGCTTCTTTCAGTTTCCGTCTACCAAATCCACTCACAAGGCTTTGGTCGGCCCGAGGCTATAGCAGAAGACACTTGCCCAAGGTGCCACACAGTGGGACTGAACCCGGAACCATGCGGTTCGTAAGCAAGCTACTTACCACACAGCCACTCCTGCACCTTAAGTGGGGAAGCTATTTATTTTGTACTTTATTTAGTTCATGCGTGTTTGTTATTTACTTATCGGACTGAACACTGTCAAGACGTGCGTTGGTGGCCGTCTTGAATCGAAGAACTGTTGGGTAGGCACTTGTTTTTTTAAGGGACTTAGTGAGGAATTTATTGTATGAGAACTGCAAGGTAGGCACTTGTTTTTTTAAGGGACTTAGTGAGGAATTTATTGTATGAGAAAATTCTGTTTCTGCCCACATTATCGTGGGAGGAAATTGACAAAAAAAGGCGTGCGGCTATGAATTCCTGACCTTGCACCCTCTGATTTTCACCTCTTCCCAGCCAAAGTTGTTTTTGAAATGAAAGCGTTTCCCAGATGATGCAGCCTTGATTTCTGAAGTCACGTCGTGGTTGGAGGACCAAGCTGGGGTCTTCTACAAAAGCGGTCCCCAGAGCTGCATCAAACGGTGGGAGAAATGCGTAACTCTGGGTGGTTCCTCTGGGTGCTCTACTGCTATGGGAAGTGGGTCAGGGGCATTACTTATTGAACGCCCCTCGTGTATATATTTTAACATCTCCATTTTTATCAAAATTGTTGAATTTTGTGGAACTTCTTTCCATAAATTCACAACACACCATATACAAGTATTATCTTCATATTCGCAATTTTACACCAGGAAGCTACCAGCAAAAGATGAAGAATCTATATTAGAAATCTTTTTTAGCAACCTCCAAATTAAAGGACGAATCTAATTCAACATTTTTACATATAAATACATACATACATACATACATACATACATACATACATACATACATATATATATATAATATATATATATATATATATATATATATATTATATATATATATACAACCCGTGGCTTATAAACACCTTCCACGCTCAATTGTTTTTGTTTCAGCGCACGATCTCAGATCAGGTCACTTGCTTTGCAAGTACATCTCCGTAATATATATATATATATATATATATATATATATATATATGTGTGTGTGTGTGTGTTGTGTGTGTGTGTGTGTGTGTGTTGTGTGTGTGTGTGTGTGTGTGTGTGTGTGTGTGTGTGTGTGTGTGTGTGTGTGTGCGCGCGTGTGTATGTTTATAACTATATTTATATACGACAGGCTTCTTTCAGTTTCCGTCTGCTAAATCCATTCACAAGGCTTTAGTCGGTCCGAAGCTAAAGAAGATACTTGTCCAAGGCGCCACCTGTGGGACTGAATCCGGAACCATATGGTTGGTACACAGCCAATCCTGCGCCTATATGTACAATTATTTTTCTGTTGCACTTGTATTATTTCATCACGTTGTATTGAATAAGTATTTTTTTTTAGCTTTCTTGTTCTTGTTTTCGTTCTTGTATGCATTCGTTTGCTTTTTCCAGAAGCTTAATGCTCTGGCACTTGCCGGAATCGAGCGGTCTCAATGTGAAAAAGCGCAAAACTGCTAGGACATTCCGGACATTGACTGACCAGGAAATCGGCTGCGGATGATTCGTGTATTTTGTTTTTGTCTAGGTTTTCGTTTGTTATGTTATTGTGTAACTTTCCCTATGTCTTTTGTTGGATTTCCGCTGGCTTTTTTCTCAATGTTGTGCTCTTTCTGTTCCACTTTTGATTTATATAAATAAATAAATATATATACATATATATATATATATATATATATATATATATATATAGACACACACACACACATACATACATACATATATTCTTTTATTGTTTTACGTGTTTTAGTCATTTGACTGCGGTCATGCCTGAACACCGCCTTAAAGGGTTTTAGTCGAAGAAATCGACCCCAGGACTTATTCTTTGTAAACCTAGTACTTATTCTATCGGTCTCATTGGCTGAACTACTAAGGCGTAAACACACCAGCATCAGACACAGAC
>NC_043009.1:18231042-18343542 GCF_006345805.1 Octopus sinensis | reverse complement strand
CATGTACGTATACATGTTTGTGTGAGTGCGTACGTATGTAGACATTGTGAACGCAGTAAGTTTCTGTCTATGTATTGTGAGGATATGGTTGTGTGCTTATTCATATATATTTTTATATTTTAATCTTTTTCTTTTTCCACCTATTAGAGTTACTTCCCTTTTATCTAGTGATTTTTCGTAGCGTCTGTTGCCATTAATCGCCGACGAAATATATCGTAGCTCTTTCTGAGTACTCTATTGACAACCTTTTGCTGTTTGTTCTAATTTTTACATATAACTGTGGAACTTGAATGGTAACATCCCTTTAAGAGGATTTACTATCCTTGATGTAATTATATATATATTGTTGTGTCTGGGGAGAGTCATATTGTCTTAATACCTTATTATCTAACACACGCACCGGTTCGATTCCATTCATTTATTATTTATAATTTTTCTTCCAAAATTTTCGTTTCAATGGATGTTGACTCTGTCCATTATTGGAGCTGCGTTCCTTTTGACTGTTTGTGCGCATGTGTGTGCGTTTGTTTGCATGCATTCAAGATAGGTGTATGAATAAAAAGTAGGTGTGTTAGTCTGACACTCGGGAAAGTGAAAAAGCTTTTTACGTTTTGAGCCTACGCTCTTCAACAGAAAGGAATAAGAGAAAATAAACAGAGAGAGAATAAAAAAAAACTTGTGGATTTAGCGGTCAAAGTTTGAAAGAAGAGGTTGAAAGAAGGGGAGATAATAAAGTATTCGTGATCCTAAAACTAAGGTGCGTGTGTGTGCATTTGAGAATGTGTGTGTGAGCGGATAGGAGCTAGTGACTTTGACGTGTGCGGGTGTGTGCGTCTGTAACGTGTGGCAGCTCATATAATGGTGTGTGGTGACGCTTTAGAAGATTGTGTGGGGGTGTGTGGATGATAGTGTGTGGGTGTGCGGGTGATGGTGTGTGGTGTGGGTGCTGGGAAATGGTCAGTGCTAGTGTGTGGGGTTCGGGTGGCGGTGGTATCAACGAAGAGAGAAGGTTATAGGAGGGAAGAGAGGAAGTAGGTGTCAGATGAAATGAGAAGAGGGGAGTCAAATGAAGAGAAAAGGGGAGTTGAACCCATATGGCGCAAAAGAGCAAAGAGATAAGATTAATTTCTGATCACGGCAAAGGCGGGGATGCGGATGGCCCCTGTGAAAAGATAGTCCGAACACAGGTGTTATAGTGAATGACCGATAGAGCGGAAATGGCTCTATAGATACACACACACACACACATACACACACACATAACCCTAAGTATATATGTACATGTATGAATACATATATCTATCAATCTATCACCCTTTCTCTCCTGTGTGTTTCTTTGTGGGTGTGTGTGTGCGTGTGTGTTTGTGTGCCAAGGGGCGTATGTATGTGTGTGTATATGAGAGAGAGAGAGAGGAGAGAGAGAAAGAAAGAGAGAGAGAGAGAGCGAGGAGAGAAAGTGTGCATCTTGCCGCCAGCGCAAACTTGGTGTACGGATATAAATCAATTGCCTCCTGTAAGCCAGCTTCTCTCGGAGATAATGGAAGCTTTATTTAAAAGACCAATTTAGTGTTTATTAAAACCAACACCCACCCAGAAATTACCCAGAAATGATACCAATGCTGAAAGTCAAGACCCATTCAATGACACAATAGTCCATAGTGTAGAGAGCAGCAAGTTTTTTTAGTAACAGTTGTTTTAAAGCGGCAAATTTTATACAAGAGTTAATAATCTTATCGTTGTTGTTAGCCCCCACTGCAGGTATTTCTTGATAAATTTGAACTGTAAGTCCCAATTATGCAGTTGCAGAAGCGCATCAACCTGACCAGGACCGAATAACACACAAATACAGAGATGTGCATTCATATTCGGTGCATACTTATACAAGCATACACACATTTATGATAACATGCTGATGTAAGCATGCAAATTAGCGTTCGCTTGAGAAAACATGTCCATAAAAACAAGTTCTGACGGCCATGTGAGTATAATGTGATTAAAGTAATTAGAATATTCAATCAAGGTATGGCATAAATATCTGTTCACACTAAGATAAGAATGGTCTAGTTTATGTCTATATAATACACATGCGCGCGCACATACACATGCACATAGTAAACAGGTTAAGGAATGAAGAATCTGGTATTATATAACTTTATTAAGGTTACGCTCGTTTCAATAACTAGTGGACCCATTTGACCAATATGTACGTCAGTTTATACATATAAATCACGTGAATTCATACAATAATTGATTAGCTTACTACCTGCAATTAACAATAAGAAATGAATTACTATTTGTAATAATGAATGAGATTTTAACTATTCAGGCAGTAAATACCTATGAACGTCAGTTCCAGATAATAGCCACAGCAGTTTACTTCTATAGAAATTGTTGATAAAGGCGGGGGGTGGGGGAATTAATATAGAGATGAGGATTGAGAGAAACGTAATAATAATATCACTGATAATACATATTCTCAACGTCATACTATATTCGTCTAAGAAAAGCTGTTTGTATGTTTGTTTGTTGTAATACTTAAATTCAATAAATTATAGTACATATATTTTTAGTTTTCCTCGAACTTATATTTAGTTATCTTGTACTAGACATAAGCTAAATTTTGTGTGTTGCTTGCTTCATTTTTAGATTGAAATAGTGGAGATCATAAATCAAAAGTTTATATGCACCCATGATGGTATTGGCCAGAAGGAAACATCTCTATCTCCCACATGAAAGTTTGCAATCATTTCTTACATTTCCGACCTTTTGGACAAATCCCTTTAACAAGCTTGAGATAAAAGGGGGAAAATAGAAGACCGTGTGACTAGAATCTATTGAAAAGAAACAACGTCAGAGCACATGCGTAGACGGAAAGTAGTAAAGGAGAAAGCAATGGATGATTGAGGGGGGAAAATGGAAGAAAATTAGAGCGAAAGTAGTGCTAAAAGATAAAGCACGAAATATTGCATTCAGAGGGGCTGAAAGTACAGAAAGTGAAATGCCTTGTTAAAGCCATGGTTTCGAATGTTCTATGAATTCTCTGGTGAAGATGCTGCCATCTTCAACGGATATGAATGCACCAAGTGAACCAGTTTTATTGAAAATCTTGATGTCGATCGAAATAAGGTAGAGGGCAAGAGTATACGTTAAGCGATAAAGCACAACTCATTCAGCGTGATAAAGACAAACTCCTGATTTAGGAGAAGTCAAAATGACGATGCAAATTGTCACAGAATTTGGAGTACTCGATTACTGAAGATACTCTCAACGGGAGACCGCCATTCTCAGTTTTGATTGACTTGGCTTTGAGCGCCGACACCACATTTGGCAGTAAACTGTTATTTTATGAAGGGCCTTTCCCATCTTAATTCCAAAGGTAGTTTCATAGCAAAAGTATCGGCTGACAGAGTGCCACAATGAAAACGTCTGATCGAGCGGAAGACATATCTTAAACTCATCCATCGACTTACTCGAGTTTTTGAATCTCTGCGGGGATAACTTTAAACTAACTTTTCAAACTGCTTCAACTTGGTGCATCGCTTTTTGCAAGTAGCATGGGCTGCGAGCACAGGTTTCCTAAGTTGTAGATATAATCAGGATGTATCTGTGAACTTCATGATGGACAATAGACTGGACAATTTAGCAAAATTGCCATGAATTGGCGACATGCTTAAACATCAGTCTTGAAGACGTTGCTCTTCCTTTCGTGGTTGAACGTCTAGACAGGAGAAGTACTGGTGTGTAGCGTGTGCAGCATGTATTGACGTTCGCATGGACATGTCTCATTTTTTAGATTATTGTAACTTTGTTATTACATTGAGAAGTAGCTGTAAATTAAATTTATTATATAAAAACTATATCATTATGTATATGATGAAAAATGCATTACGCATTCTAACGATTTTCTGGCTGAAACTTTCACTGGCTGATGCAGAATGCTAGAGCTACCACTTGTTCCTACCACATTCTTCCTACTTTTTTTGTATGTCTGTGACTGCACTGTTGAATATTTTGTGTCACAAAGTTTGCTCCTTCCAAGTTTTTAACGCATTCAGATTTAGACATTAGTGACAGTGACGTTCAAAATAATAGCTTCGTGTTTTGTTCGCATTAGATAAAACTTAGGGCTCTAAACGTGTTTAGACAAAACATTGGCTGAAGTAAGGTAAAATGTTTTGAAACTGAAGTCAATGTGGCTTTCTTGGTGGCAACAAGCCGCATCATTTCTTTTATTTATGAATTCTGCAAAGCAGTAATTGATTTTCATCTTTTCTTTTTTTCTTTTAAGAAATCCATTTTAGAGTTCTTTGATAATTGTCCTCACCATTTTTTGCAATGCAAAAATAAATAAAAAGATAAATTGAATTTTTTTTAGAATGAATGCAAAATGCTTGTAATTGCCCGCGTGCATGAGGTTTAGAGTTTAGAAAAAGTAGAAATTTCCAAATAGGTCTTCTTTCTTGTGTTATCAAAAAGAAAAATGCAATTTGAAACCGGACGGAATGGTGGGACAGTTTTGCGTAACTGGGTCAATTCTGTCAACTTGGGATGTATGGTAACCCTACCAAAATCTATATGTGTCTGTTTGTCTCTCTCTTCCACTCACTCCACTCACTCCACTCTCTCTCTCTCCCTCTCTCTCTCTTCACACACACACACACACACACATATACAGGAAATAGTGGCGCCACAAGGTACAATTTTTACTGGAAATAGCAGTCGATAATCGTTCGACGGTAGATAAAGCTTTACTGAATGCATAGAGGCAAAGATGTGTGCGAGCGGCGAATATAAATAAAATTTCGTCTTGTCTCTTGGAAGAACGCCAGAGAAATGGACAACCTAGAACTCGAGTATTCGTTATAGAAAAACTGATTGGTCCTCGTCAAGTAGATCTACCGAAGAGACTAAATTTAAAATATCCGCTACATCAATGCCTGTATTACTCGGCCAATATCCCCAGCCATAAGCAGAACCGAGATCAGTGAAAAAGTTGTATATGAAAATATAAATATTATTACAATTCAATAATATTATATATATATATATATATATATATATATATATATATATAATATATATATATATATATATATATATATATATATATATATATACATATTATTGTTGAATGTATATTAAATTGTCTCTTGACTATTTTTTCTTTCTCACTAGACCGCTGGTGGCGAATAAAATTTCTATTGAATTTTTTGCTACCCTTATATTGATTAATATATATATATATGTGTGTGTGTGTGTGTGTATGCAGAGTAATACTACTGTGTAACTGCAGTTACATTTTTAATGTAGTGATAAACAAAACAGCACTAATCAAGATCATTATAACGGCATATTTAAAAAATACAAGTATGCTAGGCTATTTTTAACATTAATACGAACACAAATGAAAGTGATAAACAATCCATATACTTTATTTGCATCTTCAAATACTTTATAATTTCAGATAACTTCGCACAATGTAATGTTACTTATTGTGATTTGAATTTAGACCACAAGTTTAAGCAGATATAATGCTATAGAGTTATTAAACAGGTTAAATAAATTAGTTTTAATCACGAGTACACAAACTCGCTCACCACTAATTCAGTTGAAAAGCTGCAGCGCGAAATAGGACAATAAGACAGAAGAGGCTTTATCTGGTATTAAGCTCAAGAATGCGATACTTCTCCACATATTGGTTACTTTTCGATGAATACATTTAATGTCATTTGAATTTAATCTTTTCTTCGCAAAGTTGTTTTTTTTTTATCTGTCTAGCTGCTACGCTTCCAATACGATTCCTTTTCAGTAAACCGGTCAATGATTTTCCTAATTGTGGTGATGCTATTGAGGAATTCAGTTGTAAAAATTCTTTCATGTGTTGCCAGCTCTACAGATGGGTTTTAAGTTCATTTTGGGTTTTTTGCAGTAAAAGCTTCTCCAGATCTCCAATCGATAAATCTTTACCAAGTATCTGAGCTAACTTCTCCAAGTCTTGCGCACTGACATTTTGTATTCTTCCTTTATTAGCCAACCCATTGACGGCTATTGGTTTTGATAATATTGGACTCATCTGAAACATTGTCCTTAAGCAATAATATTACACAATCTTTTCTTTTCTTGAACTCAGAAAGGTTTTTTCTTCACAGGAAATGAATGTGTGGGTTGGTATTCTTTTCTCAAAGATTAACCTGCTATATCTTATCTTTGTAGCTCAAAGCTGGAGAGAATAGTTGCCATATTTGATGCTACTCTTAAGAAGTGTATGCTCTATAGATTATGGTGCCACTTACATCTATCACACCAAATTCTTCTTGCTATAAATTTTTCTGAACTATATTCTCCTTGTCTTTGATATGAAGATGATCTTTGCTGTTTTCATTATGATGCGTGTATGTACATATTATATGTGTGAATGTGTGTATATGTGCGCGCACAGATACAGTAAAACCCTCGCTTAGTGCTATTTCGCTAAGTAAGGCATATTACGTTGCATTTTATTTATTGGTTCTAGCCATCGATGTCGTTAAGTATAAATACTTAACTAGATACGTCTGTTGTTCGCCAGATTTCATTCACTTCAACATTTGCAGTTTCACATCCGGTATGATGTTTTATCTCGACAACTTAGATTTACTTTTAGCACTCGAAAATGCAGACCTTTTTCCGCTTATAATAAAGAACTTTTTCTTTTAAAAAACTTCTGCAATGTTTTTTCAACGCAAATTTAATTCTTTTTTTGGCACAATAACACGAAATGAAAGACTTGAAGTATCAAAAAACAAAAAAAAAAAATAAATAAATTGATACAGCCAAAAGAAGAAGAGAGGATAAGTGAAAGTTTAACAGGAAACCAATGGATAAGAAGAACCAACATAAATGAGAACAAACGTTAGCGGATTAAGTACGACGTCGAAAACAAAATTCAGATACGTATAGAATACTTGGATAATTAATAATTCACTGGTATTGCAGATAGCCGTCAGGTTGAATGAAAATTCGCTATATGGAATAGAAGCAGTATTAAATTAAAATAGTCACCTGTTAATTAGCTTTTCTTTGGCAGATGACATGAGCCTTGTTTCCTTCCTCACCTTTCTCAACCATGCATCATCCACGCACAACCTAGACACAATACGCTAAATTTGCATCGATGCAAGGAACGGAAAACTTGAAAGCATCCTTCAGTGTAGTCAGTCTTATCTCTTTCAACAGTAAACAAAAAATCTCAATTACTCCTCATATCTAGAAAACACTGCTGCATTAAGCTGCACCTAAACATTAGAAGTACATAAATAGAGCCTTCATAAGCGCCTCAAATGCTGGTTCTCACTACCATCGAAGAATTCTTTAAGGAAAAAGTAGATCTTTAGCATAGAAAGATGTCATCTCAAACACTGGACCATCTCTTCAAGGCCATAAAACATTTCAATCCCTACCAGTTGGTGACACTCTACATGCAGCAAATAGGGATCTCAATGGAGTTCTGCTCTTACATCTTTAACGGTGATGCAGCATCACGAACAAAAAGCTACTCAACTGATTGCATTAAATCACTGACAGACGATCCAACCTTTGACCCACAGGCGACCCCTCTCTTCTTTATCTCTTTTCGATCGCTTTTATAATGGTCTATGTTTGTTTGAGGTGACTTTTCTCGCACCCCTTCCACCCATACACCTGCAACGCATTCGTCCCTCCATCTTTCGTCCCATTAGTTGCGTTCGGCCTACATACTGCACCAGGAACAGTAATGGCATCAAACTCGCCGGTCTCGGAGACCTACAAACATCATGAACACTACTCCGTCCTCCAGAAAACAGCTAAAAAGAAATTATCTTCCTCTCTCTCTTTCCTTCCCCTCTTTCCCTTAATGTGTGTGTGTTCGTGTGTGTGTGTGTGCGTGTATCTGTGTATGTTTGAGTGTGTGTGCATTGATAGGAAGGAGCATTTTTAGACAGATATTTTAAGTATGTTTTGTTATCTTCGAACACACCAACATGAACATATATACTCATATTCAAAGAATTGTGTGTGTGTGTGCGCGCGCGCGCATCTTGCCGCCAGCGCAAACTTGGTGTACGGATATAAATCAATTGCCTCCTGTAAGCCAGCTTCTCTCGGAGATAATGGAAGCTTTATTTAAAAGACCAATTTAGTGTTTATTAAAACCAACACCCACCCAGAAATTACCCAGAAATGATACCAATGCTGAAAGTCAAGACCCATTCAATGACACAATAGTCCACAGTGTAGAGAGCAGCAAGTTTTTTTAGTAACAGTTGTTTTAAAGCGGCAAATTTTATACAAGAGTTAATAATCTTATCGTTGTTGTTAGCCCCCACTGCAGGTATTTCTTGATAAATTTGAACTGTAAGCCTCAATTACACAGTTGCAGAAGTGCATCAACCTGTTGAGAATATATATAAGCTCATTTCAATTGTGTAATGTGTGAAACATTTGGTATCTTGTACTGGGGGAGCTAATATATATATCAAATTGACACAATGAGCACTAGCACAACAATTAACCACCAAATTATCCTTTCACGTTTACAGGAGACATGTTTATCAGCCATATCGTTATCCTCCATTTGTTTCAGTCATTGGACTGTGGCCGTGCTGGGGCATGGCCTTGAAGGGTTTTAGTCGAAGAAAATCGACCCCACTACTTATTTTTTTGCTTTGTACATATTCTTTTGATCTCTTTGAGCCGAACTGTTAAGTTACAGAGAGGGGATGTAAACACAGCAAAGTACTTAGACTCACACACACACAACGGGCTTCTTTCAGTTTCCGTCAACTAAAGACTTTGGTGAGACAGGTGCTATGGTAGAAGACACTTGCTTGAGGTGCTACGCAGTGGGACTGAATTCGGAGCCATGTAGTCAAGCAGCAAACTTCTTACAACATAGCCACGCCTGTGCCTGTGTATTTTTCAAAATTTGTTAATAATGTTCTTATTGTTTTTGATACTGAAATAAAACCAGTAGTAGTAGTAGTAGTAGTAAAGGAGGAGGAGGAAATGAAGAAGAAGAAGAAGAAGAAAGAAGAAGAAGAAGAAGAAGAAGAAGCAGCGATAGTTGTTGCCATCGTCGTTTAGCTCCTGTTCATTACATCCTCGAACACATCTCCCTGTAGTCGATGAGTGAACGCTTGGCTGCACCTATACAACCTTATATTATTATATTCAACAACAACACCACGCTACGCCACGAACAACAGTAAAGATAAATACGCTCTCAGTGGTCGCTCGACACTCTAAAAAGGCCTCTCAAAATTTCCCCCAAATAACAATCTGCTGTCATTCAAAAGGACAGAACATATTCGATAATGAAAGATGGCGATGGTAAATGATTACCATGAACTCTTTCAAACTTCGGAACAATAATTGCAGAGCGTGAGATAAATTGAGCAACACTGATACAAATCGTACTACACAGCACTAAACTGCACTGCTACACTAAAACCCTTTATTACATTACAGCCAGTTACAATATATTTCAATGCACTAAAATGCTCTACCTTACACTGAAGTCAACTACACAATGTTACATTACTTTAAACTACATTCTATCAGCGTTAAACAGCATAATGATATAGAGCCAAAAATTACACCAAGTTACATTAAACTAAGCTCAGTTATATTCCATTGAAATACATAAAACACTATTGCTACAAGACACTAAAACACACTTCCAATGTATATCACATTTAGTTACTCTACCCACAATGCAATACAATAAGCTACACTCTATTTTAGTACATTAAACTATACTATTCGAAGTTATTCGAAACTTCACAAACGTACACAAGAGAAAACTACCATATATATATTACTAAACTAAACTATATTATAGTATCTAATAATAATTCTGTTTGTTCCTCCGTTACTTAACCGGTCCGTAACACTTCCACGTGATTAGTTGAAGGGGGAGAGAGGGAGGATGGGAGGGGTTGGAAGAGGACGAGGGAGACGAGGAAGGGGAAGGGGGAAGGTAGGAGATGGTTGTGAGTGAAATGTGTAATTTTCTTTTTGAACTAAATTTTGTTTTTCTCCGTTATTTAGCTCGTCTGTAACGCTTTCATGTGATTTAGTTGAAGCGAAAGGTGAAGAGCAAAAGCAAAAAAAAAAAAAAAGGAGAGAGAAAAAGAAGATAAAGCGAAGAGAGAGATAAAAGAGGATATAGCGAAGAGTAAGAGAGAAAGAGGGAAATGTTGTATATTAAGTTTATAAAATTGAGCATAAACTATACAAAGTGTATATGTAAAGTGCATTAAGTAAACATCGTATTTCAATTTCCTTCACTTTTCAATGATTAGCAGATGAACGACTAACTTTTGATACAGATACAACACAGGCTATGCTTTCAGGTTTTTTGGATAAAGTTTTCAGAAATAATCCACAAAGTTTTCCATTAATTCGGTGAAATGTTCACGGGTCCCGCTCGCTGGACATTAAAATGCCAGTACTCTAAACTATGCCATATTACACCTCTATAAACTAGCGTATATGAAATTACACTAAACTGTTCTATATTACACTAAACTAAACTACTCAATATTACACTAATCTACTCTATGTTACAGTACACTTGATTACACTATATTACACTACAATAAACTAATCTATATTACATTAGACTACTCCTATTCTATATTACACGACACTAAACTACTCTATATTAGACAACACTAATCTACTCTGTATTGCATTACACTAAAATATCCTATATTACATTACTTGAAACTACTCCATATTGCGGTACGCTAAAACTACTCTCTATTCCATTACACTAAACTGCGCTTTACTAACCTACATTGCACCGCAATTTATTACACTTAAACCTAACTACACTATATTCATTGCACGATATTCTTTTCTACTCTAGGCACAAGGCCCGAAATTTTTGGTGAGTGGGCCAGTCGATTAGATCGACCCCTGTAAGCAACTGGCACTTAATTTATTGACCCCGAAAGGATGAGAGGCAAAGTCGACCTCGGCGAAATTTGAACTCAGAACGTACAGACAGACGAAATACCACTAAGCATTTCGCCCGGCGTGCTAACGTTTCTGCCAGATCGCCGCCTTATTCATTACACAATATTACGTAACCGTAGATTAAACTACATTAACTTATTCATTACACTATATTTATTACAGGCGCAGGAGTGGCTGTGTGGTTAGCAGCTTGCTTACCAACCACATGGTTCCGGGTTTATTCCCACTGCGTGGCACCTTGGGCAAGTGTCTTCTCGGGCCGACCAAAGCCTTGTGAGTGGATTTGATAGACGGAAACTGAAAGAAGCCTGTCATATATATGTATATATATATATATATAATATATATATATATATGTGTGTGTGTGTGGTGTGTGTGTGTGTGTGTTGTGTGTGTGTGTGTGTGTGTGTGTATTATATGTTTGTATGTTTGTGTTTACGTCCCCGTAACTTAGCGGTTCGGTAAAAGAGACCGGTAGAATAAGTACTAGGCTTACAAAGAATAAGTCCTGGGGTCGATTTGGTCGACTAAAGGTGGTGCTCCAGCATGGCCCCAGTCAAATGACTGAAACAAGTAAAAGAATAAAAGAATATAATACACTGCAATCAACTACATTCTTGTTCCCAATATTACACTCACTATATAACATGCCACAGCAGTATACTCTTTTACACTCTACTGCCGTAGGATACACACTACTTTGAACTACACTAACGCTACACTGTACAACATGCAAATCATCATTCAAACCACGAGGAATGCCTTCATATATCACACAACTCACAAGCTCTCTCACCCACTCCCAAATTCACTACCCTTCCATTCCAAAATTTTCTGTACCAATTTTTGCGGTATCACTTTTTCCTTCAGTGCTACATCTTGAGGGTTTTGTGTATAGTACTTCAGCGGATAAACCTCCGTATTTTTTTACCGCTTTGCTTCGGACATACATGAAATATTAAGTCTTTGATTTTTGGTTTAAATTAACCAACTGACGACAGTACACATCACAATTAATGGTCTGGTTTTGTATGAGAAGCTCATAATAAATAATGCCTTTCTGATCTCACCAAACACAAGATATTCGTCTTTGGTTGCTGTCTTGTGGGATCCTTACACAAACTCCAGGATTATTTTGCACTACGTTTACGTCCATTTTTCATCTCCGTGTATGCTTTCATTCCGTTTCAAAGCATATCACAAACAGAATACCGGTCCAAACAATTCTTTTCTGAGAATTTGTGAGGGATCCATAATTTGCAGCAAGAAATGTACCCTAGCTTTACTTGGTGTTCATAAACCGTACTTTTAGAATCTTCCAACTCCTCTGCAAGTTCTCTAGTCGTGATATTTAAGTTACCTTCGATTTTTGCCTTCAAAACATCTTCATCCAATTTTGAAGGTCTTCTATTGCGACTGTCATCTTCCAAGCTAAACTCGCCAGCTTTACATTTTGCAGACCACTTTCGAACAGTTGATTCACCGACAGCATCATCATCATCATAAACTTCACAAATATTTTGAAAGTCTTTGCAGCATTTCATTTTTTTAAAGCGAGTATGAAATTTTTGGTTCTCCATTTCAAATGTCAATAAAAAGTAACCAGAATGAAAGATAAATATATATTTAGTCAAGAACAAAGAAGAGATGTACTACCACTTCAAGGACGCCAAAATATTTAATTGTGTTACGTTTCAGGTGTGTTCAATGAAGCATTAAAAGATTTAACTTAAAAACGCTTAGAACTTTCCGGACAACCTAATGTTATCCTTATCTATCCTTTCTTCTCTACAAGTCTTCCCACCTCGCATATATATGCATCACAGCTCCATATCCCTAAAGCAGTGTTTTCACTGACGCATCACTACTTAGTGCTCCCACCCCCAAAACAGTATCTAGCGTTACCAACGTGTTGCTCTTTCTTTCTTTCTTTCACTCTCTCTCACATTGTGTGCGTCTCTCTCCATCCTTCTTTCTCCCTCCTTCTCTCTCTCTCTCTCTCTCTCTCTCTCCGGATATATCTACATCTTTGTAAACAAGTTAGAATGCGCCCTATCCCAAAGCAGCAACTTCCCCATCACCCTATCTCACTGGCTTCCTCCAAAGGTGGTGGAGACAGCCATTATTAAAAACCTTATTAAAAACACCTTGAATCACTTTCCCTCCTTAATGGCTATCAGTAGAACTCAAGTAAATTTAGATCAAGTGGACCCTTGATTCCTATATCATTCATCAGTGGGTTCTTGGCCCTTAGAAATTGGACGCCCAGTTTCGCATGTATCTGTTTCAAATCCCAATCATTATGATGGTTGATATTAGTTGGTTTTTGTAACGCCAGAAAAAACACCTTCGAGATCTTTTCCCGCTGACTAGAAAATCCTTTTTCTTTCATTCTGACTGCATCGTAGCTCATGTTCCGTCATTGTTGATTCTATGCTAAACTGCTCGCTTTTTCTTGGAAAATATTACCGGTTACGTAGCCCCCCTCCCCCATTTGTTGTTTAAGATAGCTGATGGAAAAGTCTTGGCTTTTTGGTGTCCAAGCGTCAAAGTGGCCATGTTTCACAACCGTATAAAAAAGATGAGACGATGACAGCTTGATAGAGCATCAGCTTTTTCTTTTCCTTTTTTTTTTATTGATGGTTGGTTGGGGATAGATATACGTTCTTAAAGACTTGTTTTGCCAATTTTCATCATGTTGGATAGGTTGATCCAATAAATGTGTTCTTCATTCTTTTCGGAAGCACATTTGTTAGAAAGAATCCATCCAAGAAAGGGGAAGTTATCAACATTTTCAACAGATATATCAGGGATGGTGATTTTGAAATTATGGAGGTTTTGGAGAATGTTGCCTGGGAACTTCCGTCTTCTTGATATTCACTGAGGCCTAAAAATCATAAGTACTGTTGAAATTGTAGACTGGTTTCTGGAAATAGAATAGAATTTCCATCGATATATTGAAACTCTAAGATGTGTTGGATGTTGATAAGTTGATGGGAGTGAAATCTGAATTTATTAAATAGTTTACC
The DNA here is from genome assembly GCF_006345805.1 of Octopus sinensis. Lineage (NCBI taxonomy): Eukaryota > Metazoa > Mollusca > Cephalopoda > Octopoda > Octopodidae > Octopus > Octopus sinensis. The sequence continues at coordinate 18,329,512 of NC_043009.1, read as the reverse complement.
TTCAAAACAATATCTGATGTCAACAACTGAATTGCACGGAGGAAGGTTCTAAGGTTGTCATAGTGACGGTTTCTATATTTTATGTTGTTTTTGTTTTTGTTTTTGTTTCCAGTACATTTGAGACAAACAACAATACAACACTAAAAACATCGATAACAACCTACACATGATACTCTAACTGTTTGCTCTACCTGCTAGAAATAGTAGCCATTTCTCTCAACTCACACTCTACAACTTGAATAAGTAAAGGAGAGATAATGTATTCCTGGAATGTTTTTTTGTTTCTACGTCTTCTGAGCCAAGATTTGTCATGTGTCTGACTATTAAGAATATCATCAGTAGGAAACGTCAATGATGTCGCTGGTGTAAATATTATGCAGTCATAGTTCAGGTGTTTCTCTTTTTACGTCACTTGGAGAATCGCAAAATTGCTCCTTCAAAAAAGAATAAGGAAGAAGAGGCGGACATGACTGCAAGAAGCGTTGTGTCAGTTGAGACAAATGAAAATGATTATGAGTCAGAGAGAGAGAGAGAGAGAGAGAGAGAGAGAGAGAGAGAGAGAGAGAGAGAGAGAGAGAGAGAGAACACGTGAAGGTCTGGCAAATAGGAAGGAAATAAGATTTAATGATATGATGCATGATTATGTAATATCAATGTAGGCCAAAGGGTCACAACATCCAGTGTATGAGTGGTTTCTGTTAGCATCAGTAGGACAAGCTGAACAATACAACTTCAAGTGAATCAAATAAAATTTCCTTTCCTCCTACTATTTTTTCCGTCTCAGAAAACAATACCCATATGTGTGTGTGTGTATATATACATATATGTATATAAATATGCATATGTGTGTGTATGTATTTAAATATGCATGTGTGTGTGCGCGCGTGTGTATGTGTGTGTATGTGTGTGTGTGTTTGTGTGTGTGTATAGGCGCAGGCGTGGCTGTGTGATGAGAAGCTTGCTTCTCAACCATATGGTTCCGGGTTCGGTCCCACTGCGTCGCACCTTGGGCAAGTGTCTTCTACTATAGCCTCGGGCAAACTAAAACCGTGTGAGAGGATTTGGTAGACGGAAACTCAAAGAAGCCCATCGTATATATATATGTATATATTTATGTGTGCGTGTCTGTATTTGTCACCCCGATGTCGCTTGACAACAGATGCTGGTGCGTTTACGTTCACGAAACTTAGTGGTTCGGCAAAAGACACCGATAACATAAGTACTAGGCTTACAAAGAATAAATCCTGAGGTCGATTTCTTCGACTAAAGTTAGTGCCCCAGCATGACCGCAGTCAAATGACTGAAACAAGTGAAAGAATGTAATAGAATGATATATATATCAGTAAAATTTTAATTCAGTTGAATATGGTACTTAACCCCTTACCCAGCAGAAACGAATATATGCGTTTTGACCGAAATCGTTTTTTTCTATCTCTGGCGAGTTAACTCGTCAAAAGATAGACTCGCCAAAATCGACAGCAAACGAGTAATTTAAAATCAATATTATTGAATTAAAATTCATAATAAATAAGGTTTGAAATATACCTCGAAATCACCATTCAAAACATAGTAAAATAAAACAATAAAAAAATATGTCTGAAAAAATACATTTATTTTCAAAATAATTGTTGGGTGAGGGGTTAAGTTAAAGGCACCAGAATTTAGTATGGTATTATCCATAATAATCAAAATGGAATGATTACAATCAACATAAGCAACAAGGATATCCAAACGATCGTACTGCATTACATCTGGATATCCTTGTTGCTTATTTTGATTATATATATATAGTGTTGTGTCTGGGTAGAGTCATTTTCTTTTTGTGCCTTATAATGTGCCTTATAACTCATATAAAGAATCTTGCAGACCAAATCCCAAAACGAAATATATATATATATACCTATCTATTTCCCCACTTTCCCTCGCTAGTTCTCTGTTTCTTTTTCTTTTATTTTCTTTTTCTTCTTCTCCACTATTTTCTTCCTTCTCCCCACACTTAATATTTTCTGATTTTTTCCTTCTCTTTCTTTCGCGTGTAACAACTAACTTGTATATGCATACGCCAGGAGATTTTATGCGTGTGCATGTATGTGTTTATATATATATATATATATATATATATATATACTAACAGAGTTACCCGACGTTGCCCGTGTTACATGCAATTGAAAAATTAGACTTTTCTGTCATATTTTCTGTAATGAACTGGAATACCTATGTTTCGAATTTCATCAAAATTGCAGATAACGGTTATTTCCCTCTTTACACACCCCCAAAAAATTGTAATCGTGCCACATGTATCCCATACTACTGATTTTTATGCGCATATTCCAAAATTCCAGTCTTATAGAATCTGTTAAAATGATTTTGCTCCTGAAAAATGGAAGTCATGAAGCTCTAAAATGTGAGAGTTAAGGCCCCTATTAGGGGTGGGCGTCTTAATGTCAACCAGAGAAGTTGAATTGTTGAGAATCATTTTACCTTGGGTCCTATATCTATTGTTTGAATTTTTTTGAAATAGGAAATATATGTTCACTGGATTTGTAAAAGAGAGCAAAGCTACAGGAAACCAAAAGACGAATGATCACAATAAGTAGTCAGCTATCCTACCCTAGTCGTTACCACTCCCAAAGTAGTATTCCTCACCGTCCAGGTGACTGGCACAGCCGTAAGATGCATTACGAATCTATAGCAATTGGAAGGGCGTGACCCAACTGAAATAAACATTAACAACTGTGTGACGTGAAGGCTAAGGAGAAATGAAAGTGTCACGTCTGGAGTTTGCAAATGACCACTATACTGATACGTAATTGGACAAAATAAATTTACAATTTATAAATGTCTTTGAATAACCAGTCACTCATCTGGGAAGGCCTTGAAATCAATGTTACCATCTGGAGACTATGTGTGACCCAGTGATAATAAAAAGACTGGAAGGAGGTCTGCAATGAAATAACTTTACTCAACACTTTGCAACTGAATCAGTGGAAGCAAAGATTCCTCTCATTTACTTGACAATTTATACAGCACATTGGAGAAATCACAATCTAAGTATATGTCAAAGCAAACTCTTACACTGTTGTACCATTGAATTACAAATAATGCTCATCTTCTATGCTCAGGTGACCCTACAGCTTCCAAGAGTACAACTGTATTCATCTTTGCTTAGATAAAATGACTAAATTGTGGGTGTTAAGTCCCCATGAACGGGTCTTTCTAACTTGTAAGAAGATGAAATTTTATAAATATTACTTCATTTGTATCTAATATGTATGGTTAAAATGTCATCAACAGCAAAAATATATGAATTGTCATGGGGATTAAGGCCCTTATGCATAGAATATAATTTCCAAATTTCCTAAAGATCCATTCTGTACTTTTGACCTAGTTTTGGTTCATAAAAGAAATGACTAAAATTTGGGAGTTAAGGCCCCCATTAGGGTGTCTTAGAATCCCCATGTGAAGTGGAAACTTTGAGAATACTTCTGATGTGTGTCAATTACCCATGGTTGAAATTTCATCAACATCGAAAATTTATGAATTTTCATGGGGGTTCTGCCCCTTTAAGCCATCTGAAATTCAAACCAAACATATTGCATTATACCCGCCCTTATGCATTGAATCTAAGTTTCAAATATCATAAAGATCCATTCAGTAATTTTGGTCCATGAAATTGTATGAAACACACAGCATTACCCTTCTCCCTAGGCTTGGATTTTGTGTTCCAAATTTCATTATGATCGGTGCAGCAGTTTTCGAATGTATAAGTAACACATGAACACATAAAGACATTGACTTTGATATAATAGATATGAATGTGCACATATACATGCATGTATATATATATGTGTGTATGTGTATGTGTGTGTGTGCGTGTGTGTGTGTGTGTGTTTGAGTGTGTGAATGTGTATTATATATATATATATATATATATATATATATAATATAATACACAAAGATAAATTGATAGATACAACTGAGTTGGCAAAGAAAAGTATGAGACACAGCCTAGTGCTTTTTTATGTTGATAAGCCTGGTACTTATTCTATTAGTTTCTTCTTGTGAAACCAGTAAGTTATGGGGATGTAAATAAATGAACAGCAGTTGTGAAGCAGTGATGAAGGCGAAACACAGAAACAAAGTCACACACATACACTTACATATATACATACATACATATATATACGATAGATTTCTTTAAGTTTCTGTCTACGAAATCCCTATATATATATATAAAAAACGAAACTCGTCAATAAGACATTTTAGCAAAAAAATGATGGATTTGTATAGCGATTAACTGAACGTTATTAATATTGTTTAAAGAAATGTTATACGATATAACGTCATAAGTAGCTTACAGAAAGAATAGGGATATTAATAGTGAATGTTAAATATAAAGGAAATTAAGGTTTAAATTATATATAATGATAGAGAATACTTATATGCACTAAAGGTGTGTTTTTGCCAATGTTTACATCTGTATGCTCGCTCTATAACCGTGTTTACTAGGAGATTTTTAGAAAAAATAATGAAAAATAGCTCAGAATTACAGAAAAGACAGAATTTCTTGCCTTTTTTAACTTTCCTGAAGAGAAGATTGCATTGTTTATACCATTTATTCTTTTGAATAATATCAGTGGAATTTTCGAAACATGTGTCGAAAGTAAAAACATTTGATGTATACCTGCATTAAACTCCATTTATTTATTCATATATATACATACATATATATATATATATATATATATATATATATATATAATATATATATATATATATTATATAATATATATATATATATATATATATATACATATATATATATATATATACATATACTATATATATATATATCTATATATATATACATTATATAATATATACATATATATATATATACATATACCATATATATAATAAACATACATATATATACACATACCTATATACACACACACACACACACACACACACATATTATATATATATATATATATATATATATATATACATCTATATATATAAAAGGCAAAATGTCTGTGCGTGTCCTTTATACAAGTCCAGTCTTTCAGTTAGAGGGCTCGCACTCTCTATGGTCATTATGCCAGAAAAGATCCACTATGGCCTTACCATTCCTTTGTTGTTGGTAAGACCATAGCGGATCTTCTTCTAGTATAATGGATGTCCATTTACAGGTCATCCCTCTTATATAATAGTTTCACTTTAATAGTTTCAGTATTAAAGTGAAAGTATTAAAGTCTGACATTACAATAGAGAGATGTTTTTGTTTCACTTTTAACACGTAATACAGAAATAGTGAAGAAGATATGATATTGCTGTGGGCTCGCCCTAGTCAAGAAGTTATTTTTTTTTTTGCCCATGGCACTCCATGGACCCTAATTAAGGCATGTGTAAAATGTGAATGAAACCGGTTGTGTAGTTCTCAAGTTTTAGGGATTCACACGGACAGACAGACAGACACACATTCTCAGTTTTATATACATAGATAGATATGCATACATACATATACATATATATATATATGTGCATTCGTATATATATTTATGTCTTGCCTGTATATGTTTGTATATGTATGTATATAACTATGTACATGCGCCTATATGTTTTAGTGTATATATGTATATTATAGATGGTTTCGTACGTGCATATACTGCTGAATGTATATGTAATCCAACGTGAAAACTATTTTAAACGGATATAACTTTTAATGTATTAATTAATTTAGGCTCTGTCCTTTATAAGCTATTTTTGATTTGAGGTTTTCTACGATTTTATAGTAAGATGATTTTATACCGAATTTTATTCATTACATGCAACTGGTCATTTTAAAGACCATTATTTGAAAGGACCAATGAAAGAAAACCATTTTCAAATGTGCATCCATTAAACTAATTGTATATGTTTGCTTATTTTTGTTCCATTCTAAACAAAACTGTCCGACGAACGAGAACGTGAAACTCTGAGTAACAGTTTTTGTGATATCTTTGCTGCGTCTTAATAAAGCATATTACTCTACCTCTGGTATTCGAGTACTATTTACCCCCTTGTTTCGCATTTAAATGCTTACTCTGGTACGCACACATACGCACACCACACGCACGCGCGCGCGCAACACATACGGGTTGAATTTAACAAAAACGCAAAATAAAAGTAATTTAAAATATTTTAAATCAAAAAATATCAACTATATTATGGCTGGGAGATAAAACTTTATTCGAAGTTGCCACTTTCAGTTCCCATCACGGCCCTAAGGTCGCCCCGGAACCTGACGCATGCATTCCTCACTGTGTCTCTGGGGAGATCACCAAAGACCTCCTTGATCTTGGCCACCAGCTCACCGTTGGTGTCGCAGGCAGTGCGGTTGGTGTCTTCCTCGACTGTACTCGCCGCATACGGTAATCCATGGGATTACAATCGGGGAAATTAGGTTTGGTGAAGTCGTAGAGATTTCCCGACTACCATTTCTAATTCTTTTCAAACATATGACAAGGAGTCAAATCTTGCTGTCACACATATATTCCCTTCCAATACATTAAGCTGTTCCTGATAAAAAAAAATGACGTAAAAAATCATCAAAATTAGCCTGAACACCCTGCACTTACGCACGCACGAATACACGTACACACACACACACACACACACACACACACACACACACACACACACACACACACATACGCACGCACGCACACACACAGAGGAGATGTAAGAGGACACTTAACCGTCAGTATATTTTTCTCTTTTCAAATCAATTAAAAGGTTTTATTTCCCCATGGCAGATGAAATGCTAACACAAGAAGTTAAAAGACTTGCAGTCATTATCGCCAGGGATTTAGTAATCATCAACTTTCTAAATCTAGCAAGGTCTTTACACACGTGTTCTGATCAATAAGTATCCGGACTGTTGCCATAGTAATGATGCTAAAGTATGCAGAATGAAGCCGCTTGGCACAGATTGACCTTGCATGCGCACTAAGTCTTAGCATTTTAACTCACTTTTGCTAGTTATAGCAGTGCTTGGGAGGAGGCTGTGTAGTGTGTGATCGCCGCATTGACTATGTCAGAGAAAGGGGAGCAGAGAATCTGCATCAAATTTTGCCGAGAGCTTGGCGATACCTCCTCAGAGACCTACACAAAGTTTTCAAAAAGTTTTCATCGTTCTCGACGCAATCAAGGTCTTGTGCAACTGAAACCCGAGTGTCTTTTTGATCAGCTGAAAGCAGTTTTAGCATAAACTTGGCGGTCACGCATTTCATACCCAAATCTTCAGTGATAATGAACTGAACCGTAACTAATATGCACATCCTCTGATTACTCACGGATAGTGATTCGACGATTTCCCCTCACAGCTGCACGTCCATCTGCGATGTTTTTCTCAGTTCTGCTGGTTGCGGGTCTCCCAGAACGTTCGTCAATATCGACATTTTTCGGCCATGCTGGAAACGTCTCAACCACTCATACACTCTGAACATGTATCGTCATGACAGCTCTCCCTGTCACGATTGCACGCTACACACCTTCCTTCCAAGCACTGCTGTAAACAGCGGAAGTGAGCTAAAACATTAAAACGTAGTACGCATGCCCAGCAGAGTTCAAGGTCAACTTTTGCCCAGCGGTTTCAATCTGTGTATTTTAGCTTCGTTACTATAGCAACAATCCGGATACTTATTGATCAGACCTTGTAGTTCGGATGGAAACAAGCTTCTGTAGGAAATATTTTAACTTTGGTTTGGACTCTATAAGAACACCGCAATTCATTTAGTGAAGTCAAAAGATTATCGATGATGATTCTGAAAAACCAACGAGGCCGATCACCAAAGAAATTGGGGTGTCGGAGTGGACTATCAGAATTAGTGCATGAAAATATTGGATACGAGTCGTATGCAGCAAAGACGCGAAAAACCCGTCTTATTCATGCTAAGCGGTCGGTTTAACAAAGTTAAAAGATTTCATGAACATGACTTGTTCTGAGACAGACAAACAGGAAAAGTTTAAGTGCATATCCTTTTGATATACTCAGAGTGATGTACAATAAGTTTTCAGCAACTATGATGATTTTAGGATGTCATGTCATACTACCTCACATCTTTCTACAAGGTCATAGAATTGAAGTTGCTGAATACCTTGAGGTGCTGGAGACTTTTATTAAACCCTGGATGGGTGAAATATGCAGTGGAAGGTATTACGCGTTTCAAGAGGACACACCAGTTTCTCACAAGGCTCATATAACCCCAAAACAGATGCCAGATAACCATTACCAACACGTGATACCAAACTTTTGACCTCCAAACTCACCAGATTAAAACCCCATGAATTACAACGGATGGAGCATTGTTAAAAGGTAGACAAACTGATATCCTTACAACACCTTCACTGAACTGAAAGCTGCCATTGTTCAAGTGATGCTGGAAACAAATAAGGACCATTTAGTGCACCTTGAAGAATTTATAGTCGGATTAATCAACCCCAGTACTTATTCTTTTTAAGCCTGGTACTTATTCTATCGGTGTCTTCTACCGAACCGCTAAACTGCAGGAACGTAAACACAGCAAAACCAGTTGTCAAGCGGTGGTGGGGAATAAACACAGACACAAGGATACGCACACACACACATTTCTGTCTGTCTGCTTCTCCTCTCTCTCTCTCTCTCTCTCTCTCTCTCTCCACTCACTCACTCACTCTTTATATATATATACTGAGAGAAAGTGAGAAAGAGAGAGGGAGTAGTCTCGAAACATCAAAGGCATTTTTCGCGAGTGTCAAACTAATAGACTTGCATGTTGTTCCTACACCTGTCTCCGTCTTTTATTTTCTGTAAATTTGAACGATATATATATATCTATATATGTATGTATGTATGTATGTATGTATGTATGTATGTATGTATGTATGTTGTATGTATGTATGTATGTATGTATGTATGAATGTATGTATACGTAGACGACAGACTTCTTTCAGTTCTACCAACTCCACTTACATAGCTTTGGGTGGATGCTTGGGAAGCAAACTTCTTCCCAAGCAGTCACAGATGTGCCTGAGCACAATTTTTAAAATAAAAATTCATTAAGTCTTTGCTAGATTAGAGTTGTTTTATCAAATTACCAAATATGACCTGTAATACCACTAGCACTCTGTAATATCTACATATTTAATAACGTGGTGTGTGAGTGATGTGCGTGTATATATATATATATATTATACATTATATATATATATATATATATATATATATATATATATATAATATATATTACTACATATGTGGGAAATTCTGTGTGTGGGTGTGTTTGTGGAGTTGTTGGCTAACTCCTCCTACATCGTTTTATCGATTTTGATGAAGCTTCACAAATGGAAAACTCATGGCATAATCAGATATTTGAAAATCGATAACGGGGCCCTGGAAGGGATCCTTATATATAATCAAGGGAAATATTCCAATCATTTTCCTAAATTATTTGGTATAAATCAAATTGAATATGTTTATTTCTTAGTATTTGAATTGTTAGAATTATTTTCGTAATTTATCCACTACAACCCTTAAACAAGTAAATAATATTTTCCTAAACAATAAATCTACTTATTTCGGTTAGAGATTTAATCACGAATATACCAACACTAGCGCCGTTGAGGGTAATATTCTCAATAACTTTTCAGTTATTTACTTTGAATTGTAATTATCTCATATCTGATTGACCTGTTATTAAGCAACACATGCTTCACGATTTTAGTATACATACCTTATTAGTATTTCCTCCGAAATTCTATATACTCTGGGAACGCATTAAAGCCCTTTTCGAGGCTACTTTATTTGAATTCTTACTATCGGATAACAATTTCTTGATGTTACATAACTGACTTCCCAATTTGGATATTCATAACTTATTGGGAATTCCTAAAAACAAGATCCTGTGTAAGACAGTTCGGTATTCTCTGTAAATGCACAAAAACCGTTTTAAGGCTATATACTTTGTATTGTTGTTATTGGATGATTAGCCAAACTAATATGAGAACGGAACCAAGGGATAAACCCCGCTTTCCCAGGATTACCGAGTACGTCAGCTAGCATATATATATATATATATATATATATATATATAATATATATATATATATATATCGTAAATATGAGATGTGACAATTATTCGGTAGCCATAATAAAACTCCGAGTTTCGGTTGTCGGGGCGGAAACCCACGCCAGCGTCTCTTCAGTCATCAGGCCATCGAAAATATGCTAGGAAAATGACCGTTAAAACAAAGGGAAATTACTGTGTGATTGACCGTTATTAAGACAAAAGAGCTATTACAATGACCGCTAAGGAGAGGAAGTAAAGATAAGGGAGTAAAAATGTTCATAGTAATCGCGTAATCGCGCATGTCCATACATACACATGCGCGCCTGCACACCCACGTACATGCGCCTATATGTATATACTTATCCACCTTCACTTGAAACACACACATGCTCACCCACACATTCGCCAAAAAATATATACCTACCCACATACACGCTCGCACACACGCGCGCATAGAATAGGTTCATACATATGTCCATATACGCACATGCACAAGAAAAACAGGGCTAAAGGCAAAATACAGAAAAATCTGTGAAAGAAAAAATTTAAAAGATGAGCAATAGGAGCAAGACACGTCTATATACGCAAATACTCGCATGCACGCACACACACGACTAATATACGCACATATCCGCATACGTCTATATACGCACACAAACACACGCGCACAAAAAAAGTTCCCTTTGATTTAACGGTCATTTTCAGAGCATTTTTTCGATGACTTGATAACTGAAGAGATGCTGGCGTGGGTTTCCGCCCCGACATCTGAAACTCGGAGTTTTATCATGGCTACCGAATAATTGTCACATATTATATTTACAGATAAATTCCTCTATTTACATAATATCGAGGTCTTTTTCATTCTTTTGTTGTCTTGCCATTTCTTGATGTAATCTCCAGGGATACAGGCATCCAGCAACAGGACCTCCGTAATGCCATGATGGACCGTGAAGTCTGGCGTAGCATGGTAAATTCCATTGTCTCGACCACGGTCGAACAATGATGATGATGATGATCAATATATATATATAGAGAGAGATAGATGGATAGATAGATAGATAGATAGATAGATAGATAGATAGATAGATAGATAGATAGATAGATAGATAGATAGATAGATAGATAGATAGATAGATAGATAGATAGATAGATTAGAGACAGGTACTCTCAGTATAGGATACACTTCGTAGTGCTCAAGAGATTTAAACTTGAGCAAGTAGAGGAGTAAATATAAAGACAAGCAAGTTAGGCAACACAAAAAATATACATATGTAAACATATTAAAATATATATTTAATATTTGTTTATCGAATTGCCGAGCTTGCTTGTTCTTACATTTACTCCTATATATTATAATACACATTCATATTCTACATAATATTCTTGATTTAATACACACACGCACACATGCACACACACCACACCATACACACTCACTGTGTTAACTATGAAATGATATTGTCGTCATCAGTAATCTTCTTGTAATACATATCATTTCCATCGTAATTGCCATAAAAAATATATTTGTTGCATACACACACTACACTTATAATGATGTAAGTGGATTTGTGTGCATACATCCTTGTATATGTACGTATGTATGTATGTATGTATGTATGTATGTATGTATGTATGTATGTATGTATGTATGTATGCGTGAGAGGGTGTGTGTGTGGTGAGCATGTGTGCGTGTGTAGACATCTGAAGAAATTCCTAGAGGGATTAAATAACACATAAGACATTAGAAGGACGATTGTAAGGGTTTGGGGAAAGTGGTAAGAGAAGACGAAGGGAAACGGGACAGGCGAGGATCTTCACATGACATAGTGTTCGGTAATTTGATAAGAGCAGATGTAAGTTAACACTCGCAAATATTTTGCGTATGTCAGTGTGTTTGCTTTCGAATAAGTGTGACTATGTGTGGGTGTGTATGTTCATAGTTTATGATATGTGCGTGTGTCTGAATGCGTGCGCACACACATGCATGTGTATATATACACAACGGGTGCTTATAAATGCGCATGTATTTGCATCAGTAAATACAAATATGAACTTTTAAGAATATTTAATTATATATGCGTGTGTGTGTGTGTGTGTGTGTGTGTGTGTGAGTGTGAGTGCGTGTCTGTGTGTGTGTGTGTGTGTTCGTAACACCGCATGTACTTATGTATAAGTAATGCAGTTCGAAAGTAGTGTACAGGTGCGTATATGTATATGTACGTGTGGGTTTACGTGCATGGGTCAAATAATACAAACGGAGAGTAGGAAATGTTTGAAATGTTTGTGTGTGTGTGTGTGTGTGTGTGTGTGTGTGTGTGTGTGTGTGTGCGCGTGTGTGCGTGTGTGTGTGTGTTGGGTCATCCCATATATATTGCAGTCTTTTCAATTGCGTGAACTAAAAGTCGGAGGGGGACGGGGTAAACTACCTACATCAACTTACTATAAAAGAAGGTAGTAATTTTACATTGTCCTTATTCATAGTGCAAGTTTTGAAGAGTGCAGTTCGATTTTAACAGTTACTTTTTCAAAGTTATAATGGAAATGATAACGGAGTATATTCGGCTTTGTGAGTTCAATAAAGGCAACAACACAACGGAAAGTGCGAGGATTATTAATTCATTATATGGGGATCAGGCAATAAGCCTAAGCCAGTGTTAACGGTGGTTCCAGAAATTCGGAGCCGGAAACTACAGCCCAGAAGGCAAGCCTCATCCTGGAAGATCTGTAGGGCTCGATAAGGGTGTCCTGCAAACCCTCCTAAAAGAAAATCTCATCGTAACTGTCGAGGAACTAGGGGAGAAGCTTGGATTTCATCATTCAACAATTCATCGACACTTGCGTGCCATCAGAAAAGTCAGCAAATTCGGTCGATGGGTTCCTTACAAACTCTCCGAGTCTAATCGTGCGCAGAGAGTTAATGTGTGCTCTTCTTTGCTGTCACGTCCCACAAATGAGCTTTTTTTTTATCGAATAGTGACTGGTAATGAGGAATGAGTTCTCTATAAAAATGTCAAGCGCCGACGACAGTGGGTAAGGAAAGGAGAAACACCGGTACCCCAGGCTAAAGAAGGTCTTACTCCACGTAAGGTATTGTTATCTGTTCAGAGGGATATGAAAGGTTTAATCCACTGTGAACTTTTAAGCACAAAGCAAACGATAACAAAGGAGATCTGCTGCGTGCAGCTTGAGCGGCTTATGTCAGCGCTAGAAGAAAAACGACCCTCTTTGGTTTCAAGAGGAAAGGTATTCTTCCATCAGGATAATGCTCGGCCACATACAGCGAGGATGACATTCGCAAGGCTGGAGCAGTTTGAATGGGAAACGATGCCCCACTCATCATATTCGCCGGACATTTCCCCATCTGATTATCATTTATTTCGTAGTCTTCAAAATCATTTGGACGGTAAAAATACGAATTCTCTAGACGCGGTCAGAACAGTACTGGAAGAGTATTTTTCGTCACGGACCAGATAGATTGAAGAGCATTGTAGAAAATAAAGGAGCGCACGCATAGAAGCATAGAAAGTGCTTGTAAAGACAAGAACATAACATACTTGGGAGAGTCATCTAGGAACATTGCGGAAAGACTAAATGGACATTTGAGACAATGTGACGACAAAAACAGTCCTCCATACTCTACCAACATACCAAGGACCAACATTGGGGCAACCTGGGTCATTTTGACATCCGCCTTTTATCCAAGTATCCAAAGGACCCAACACTCAGACAAATACAGAAGTACGTCCTCATAAATGAAACATCCCCAGTACTAAAAAGGAAATATACGTAGAAGGTAATCATACCCCCATATCCATAGTTTATATATATATATAAGTAGAATAGTAAGTAGGCTGTTATGTAGATGTATGTGTGTGTGTGTGTCTATATATGTATAGGTATACGTATATGTATGTATATGCATATGTATGTAGGTAAATAGATATTAATGTAAATAGATATACAGATGGATAGGTGCATAGGTAATATGAACAAACAAGTACACATACACACACATGCGCAAATGAAGACAGAGACACGTGACCATACACCACTCACAATTCACTTGCACAAGGACACAAATAGAGACATACAGATACAGTACATAGTCACAAAACCCATACACAGACACACTCAGACATGTACACACAAGGAGATAGATGTACACACACACACACACACACACACACACACACACATGCAAACACACACACACATAAAAACACACAAACATGAACACATATGAATATGCAGAATACACACATACAAACGTACACACATACATACATATATACATACGCACACACACAAACACCCATACCTGCATACACACATTTACATGCATGCATACATACATACATACATACATACATACATACATACATAAATACATACATACTTTCAAACATACATACATACATACAAACATGCATACATACATACACTACATGCAAGCAACATGCTGCCATACATACTACATACATACATACCATGCATGCATGCATACATACCATCATCATACATACATACATACATACATACATACATACAACATGCATACATACATACATACAACATACAATACATACATACATGCAACATGCATGCATGCATACAACATACATACATACATACATACATGCATGCATGCCATGCATGCATACATACATACATACATACATACATACATACATACTACATACATACATACATACTACATACTACATACATACATACATACAATACATACATACATGCAACATGCATGCATGCATACAACATACATACATACATACATACATGCATGCATGCCATGCATGCATACATACATACATACATACATACATACATACATACTACATACATACATACATACTACATACTACATACATACATACATACAATACACATACATACATACAAACATACATACATACTTTCAAACATACAAACATGCATACATACATACATACATACATACATACATACATACATACATGTGTATGCGCACACACACTGACCCTCACACATGCGCACAAACAAACAAAAAGAACGCAGCTCGGATAACGGACAGAGTCAACACCTATTGCAAAGGTTGCAAGACGTAATGAAAATTTGTTTTTGTCTTAGACTCAATACATATATACATGTGTGTGTGTGTGTGTGTGTGTGTGTGTGTGTGCGCGCGTCCATCAATCTCACGAAAAAGAGAGAGCAGACAGGGGGGCCTGGGTTATAAAAAATATTATGTCGAACCCTGAAGCCTATCTCTCTGACCTCACACATCAGCAGAGTTATGGTGCGAATGGTGCGCAAGAATGTAATTGCGTTCCTTGAAGAGAATGACTTGCTGACTGACACCCAGCATGGAATTCAACCAGGTAGAAGCTGTAAGATACAGCTTTTGCAGCATTACGGCTGGTTGTTAAAACAGCTGCTAAACGACTCGCGTGCGGATGTAACATATCTCGACTTCGCAAAAGCCTTTGATAAAGTGGACCATGGTATGATATAATCACAAACTGCGTAATCTCGATATAGTCAGAAAACTTGGTGAGTAGCTACACGACTTTCTAAAAGATAGACGTGAGGCAGTGGTTGCCAATGAAAGCTATTACAAAGGAAGCAAATAGTAAGTGGTGTTCCACGGGGCACTGTCTTAGGGCCACTGCTATTCATAGTGGCCCTCTCAGACGGGCTCGCATCTGCTCAGATTGTCACCCCCGCTAGCTGTGCAGATGACACAATAGTCTCTCAGACGATTGAGAACCCTGGAAATATTGTGCATCTGCAATGGGTGTTGGACGCAATATACAGGTAGGCTGAGGACAATATCATGCAGTTTAATGCTGGAAAACTCCAAGCCCTGCGCTAACAGCACACAAAGCTGAACGACATGCAGACGGTATACACTGGCCCAGAAGGAATTGTAGTACCTGAATCAAAATCAGTGCGTGACCTGAGCCTTGACGTGGGTCATGATGCATCTTTCTATGTGCATATTACTAATTCGGTAATAAAATGCAGACAGTTAGCTGGATGGATCCTCCGAACTTCCAGAAGGAGAAGAACGGAAACTATGATGGTGTTTTGGAGGACATATGTCTTCAGCCACCTGGACTACAGCTCCAAGCTATGATCGCCACAGAGTATGAAATTAACGGCGGAATTCGACGCTACACAAAGAAAATCGTCTCAATGCAACGTATCAGCTACCCCCATCCACACCCTAACCCCACATCCCCATACCCCACCACATCACACCACCCCACATCACTCCACACACACCAGCACTGACCACTTCCCAACACCCACACCACACACCATCATCCACACGTCACAGACGCACACACACACATCTACACTCATCAAAGTCACTAGCCTTTCCCCACACACACATTCTCACATATACACATACGCACGCTCAACTTCGTTTTGGGATCACCAATACTTCCAAATTCTGTCAAACCTTTTTTTCTAACTAGTCACCATGCTTGACCGCTAAATCTACAAGTTTTTTTTTATTCTCTCTCTCCCTCTCCCCTCTCTCTCTCTCTCTTCTCTCTCTCTCCATGTTTATTTTCTCTCATTGCTCTCTGCTGAAGAGCGTAGGCTCGAAACGCAAAAGACTTTTCTCACTTTCCCGAGCGTCAAACTAATACACCTGCTTGTTGTTCATACACCTGTCTTCGTTTTTTGTTTTTCTGTAAATTTCAACTATATATATATATATGTATATATATTTATAATCAAGGGTACAAGATAGTACACAGCATGAACGACCGAAAACCACAGTTATCACTTCTACATTCTGGTAAATTCGAGGAAACGAGTAAATATAAAAGCCAACTTACCAATAGCGAATGAAAATCGTAAATAATTTGCAGACGTACTCATATCACGTGATTTCGGACCCTGTGATAATGGTCAATGCACACGTGGTGACATGAGTACCTTTAGCCTTCGGCAGTAATTCTCACTAATGAGAACGGCCGTTTCTAGAAGCCAATTACCGGTAAAAATAAGGGGATATCGTACCCATTATTTAGCATTTCCTCCTTCAGGGAATTACCCTCCATAAACGGCCGCTGGTACCCTATTTTAACAATTTTCATTTTAACATATTTCGCTATCATCACTACTTCGGGCCTTCTTCAGTATATTTACGTATTCATGTATGTTTTAATATATTTATGTTTACAGGGCAGCAAGCTGGCAGAATCGTTGGGTGAAATGTTGAGCGGTATTTCATCTGCCGTTACGTTCTGAGTTGAAATTCCGCCGGGGTTGACTTAGCCTTTCATATTTTCGGGGTCGATTAAATAAGTACCAGTTATTTACTGGGGTCCATGTAATCAACTTAATCCCTTTGTCCTTGTTTGTCCCCTCTATGTTTAGGCCCCTGTGAGCAATAAAGAAATAAATATATGTTTACATCTAAAAAATGTTTTAAAATCTATTACTTTACATATATATCTTTACTAGCAGTATCGCCCGGCGTTGCTCGGGTTTGTAAGGGAAATAACTATATAAGCATTTTTAGAGAGTTATAGCAAAAATATGCATTAAAAATGGAATAAAAAATTATGGTAATTTTTTTTTTAATCGTTGACTCAGTGTCTTCAAGCCATGAAGTCGTTGTTCTAAAGAACGCTGGTCTCCTTGACAACGCTTTACGACGTTGATTTCCTTACACTCCCTTCCCCACAGCTTCACGAGGGAGGGAAGAAGGGGGAGAAGCAACACAGGTGCAGGTGTGACCATGGACGCCAACTCCGCCGCCATCGACACACGAAAAATTATGCATTAAAATGGAATAAAAAATGATGTTAAATCTATATATATAAAACTGTAGTTGTGTGAGTGTCTGTCCCCTTCGATTTAGATTCCTAACTACTCCCACATTTTGCGGTGCAGTTTAACCAAATTCGGGTTTCTTATAGTCGTGATTCATATCGAGCCCGTCTGCGTATTAGCGCGCGTCTACGATGAGTCTACGATTTTAAAAATAATTTAACATCATTTTTTATTCCATTTTAATGCATAATTTTTCGTGTGTCGATGGCGGCGGAGTTGGCGTCCATGGTCACACCTGCACCTGTTTGCTTCTCCCCTTCTTCCCTCCCTTGTGAAGCTGTGGGGAAGGGAGTGTAAGGAAATCAACGTCGTAAAGCGTTGTCAAGGAGACCAGCGTTCTTTTAGAACAACGACTTCATGGCTTGAAGACACCAAAACAGAAATGGCTAAGAAAGCCCGAATTGGCATCTATAAGGGAAGTAACTCTCTAAAAATGCTTATATAGTTATTTCCCTTACAAACCCGAGCAACGCCGGGCGATACTGCTAGTAGATATATAAAAGTCAAGTTGTGCTGTCTGTCTCCTACGATTTAGATTCCTAACTACTCCCACATTTTGCGGTGCAGTTTAACCAAAACCGGGTATCTTATAGTCGTGATTCATATCAAGCCCTTCTGGGTATTAGCGCGCGTCTACGATGAGTCTACGATTTTTAAAAAAATTTACCATCATTTTTTTCCATTTTAATGCATTTTTTCGCTAGTAACTCTCTAAAAATGTCTACAATGAGTCAACGATTTAAAAAAAATTTACCATCATTTTTTTTCCATTTTTAATGCATTTTTTGCTATTTTTTGGCTATAACTCTCTAAAAATGCTTATATAGTTATTTCCCTTACAAACCCGAGCAACGCCGGGCGATACTGCTAGTTTTTAATATAGTTATTTATTTATAGATTTTTAAAAAAAAATTATGTATTTACCTATTTGTAATGTATCATGTATATACTTGTTCTTAAAGTTCATCTGAAATCGGGTTCACGTTTACGGATTAAATTACCTGGTGTTAAGTTTCTTCCTATTGTATATTTTTATATGTATATATATGCAGCTAATATAATATATATATATATGTGTGTGTGTGTGTGTGTGTGTGTGTGTATTGTATGTGTATTTATGTACGTATATATGCATATATATATATATATATATGTATTTATGTATGTATGTATGTATGTATGTATGTATGTATAGTCTGAGTCTCAGTGTTAGTGTTAACGGAAAACGAGCCTTGGCAGATTATGCTAACTCTGGATCATCGAAGGTACTTATGTTGGTACTATGATCTGGAAAAATAAAGCTGATTGTCAGTTGCGGCCTACCATGCAAGAAGTGAACCTCATACACCGAAAACTGTTTACCGTAGCACTATCGACCTTCTTTATTTCATTAAACGTCTCTTGCCATCTATAGCAATTGTAAATATAGCAATATATAGGAATTATAGCAAATGCTTTAATATAAAGGGTGTAGACGGACAATATAATGAATTCTCTTTAAGTCCTGAGTTGAAATCCCGACAGGATCGCTTTTGTTTTACATACGCACTAAGTACAAAACCTTTGACCATCTGCTATTATTAGAATAAAGAATGTTTATTTATAAATCTCTGTTATTATGGATAATGATGGGCATAACTATATCTGCGTGTAAATGGATGTGCGTGTCGATGTGTCTGTGGAGACGTGAGTGTATATGTATGTGGATAGGAACGTGAGTGCGTTTGTGTATACCATAGTTTGTTTGGATGTGTGTTTGATGTCCGCACGATTGGTCGTTATTGATATGCTTGAGAACGTGAATACACACCTGTGCGCATACGTGCATGTGCATGCGAGAGCAGAATATAGAAGTGCTCGAGCGAAATTACAAAGTTGTTGTTGTATTTTTTAACACCAGGTTAGCCTTGACTGAACATACCTATGATCAAAAGCATTTCAATCTTGATTTTGCTTATTTAGAACTGTATCACCCCGTCACACGAACATTTTTTTTTCAAGATAGTGGAGTAGATGTGACTGCTATTTCTAGCTGTTCGATTGGCTTGTCTGATAATTCATATGTGTAGGGGGTTGAGTTGTGGAGTGCAGTGAGACATTGCACCAATATATAAAGTATGTTACTGCACTGTAGCCTGTGGCAGCAGGCCGACGCTGCTATGGAGGGAGGCAGGTTAAGGAAGGGGAGGAGAAATATCCAATTACATCAGGGACCTAGTTTTACACTCATTTGACGTCACCAGACGATAACTATTGTCTGTAGCAGTCGCTAGTATAACAGTCAATGACTGTTGAAGTAATAAAAGTGAAGAGACAACGTTGATAACCGTGGTGGTGGTGGTGGCGGTGGTGGTGGCGGTGGCGGTGGCGGTGGCGGCGGCGGCGGCGGCGGTGGTGGTGGTGGTCGTCGTTGTCGTTGTCGTCGTTATTAGGATAAGAAATGATGACGACGACGATAATGATGATGATGGTGAGACGGTCGGGGAATAAGGATAAGGATGTTGAATGTGACGATGACAACACCGATGATCAAGGTGGCAATAACTGTGAAGAAGAAGAAGAAAATGGACATGATGACGATGCTAACGATGACAAGGAAGAAGGGGGAAATAATGGTGGCTGCGTTTGTGGTAACGGCGGTTAGTTGGAGAGGGGATGGGTATCTAAGGAAAAGTGAAAGCAATATATATATATATATATATATTGCAAAAAAAAAACATTCGAGTAAGCATTTCATAACAATAAAACAATGTAACAAGTAAAAAAAAAATTCCAATAGGGAGAGGAACCTTAAAGGTTACTCGTGGAAAAACCCATATAAATGTATATATGTGTGTGTGTGTATATATATATATATTATTATTATTATTATCATTATTATTATTGTTGTTGTTGTTGTGGTTGTTGGTGTTGTTGTTGTTGTTATTATTAATAATAATAATAATAATAATAATAATAATAATGATGATGATGATGATGATGATGATGATGATGATGTCGGTGGTCTAGCACGCGTAAAAATACCTATAACGGTATGAATTATCAATTAATAATTAATATATATACTCTTTTTTACTCTTTACTTTTTTACTTGTTTCAGTCATTTGACTGCGGTCATGCTGGAGCCCCACCTTCAGTCGAGTAAATCGACCCCAGGACTTATTCTTTGTAAGCCTAGTACTTATTCTGTCAGTCTCTTTTGCCGAACCGCTAAGTTACGGGAACGTAAACAGACCAGCATCGGTTGTCAAGCGATGCTGGGAGGACAAACACAGACACACACACACACACACACACACATACATACATACATGTGTATATATATATATATATATATATATATATATATATATTGGTAAAAACGGTAAGACAACAAAAGAAAGAAAGAGACCTCAATATTATGTAAATAGAGGAAATTATCTATAAAATAATATGTACAATTATTCAATAGTCAAGATAAAACTCTGAGTTTCAGATGCCGAAGTGGAAATCCACAACACCATCTCTTCGGTTATCTCCAGCGCTTATATATATATATCTTTTATGTTTCTTTTATTCGTTCAGTCATTTGACTGCGGTTAAGCTAGAGTCGAAATAATCGACCGCAGGACTAATTCCTGTTTACCTCATATCAAGATAAACAGCTCATGACTTTGCCGGTGACGTCCAGTTAGGATTTGTTTTCAGGTCGAGCAGCCCATCCCACTCAAAAGGTTCCTGAATAAGTTTTTTTTAAGGATGATGAATGACCCGTGTTTCCAGAGATGAATTATCCAAATCCCAAAGAATTCCTCTCAACACATGGCTATGATGCTCCCCCACCACATCTGCTTGTGATCAGAGATGCACATATCGTCAGCCACTAAAGGACATGCTCAATTGGTTACGGTCAAACAACTGACAAGCAAATCTGTGGTATTGAGCAGAATATTTGCTGTAGCCCATCTTTTATACCAAGACAAAACAATGTACATGATAACACTTCCAATCAGTTAAGATCAGAAGCCATGAGAGCCACTGCCTGGTACTGCATCAGGGCATTTATTATTATTATTATTATTATTATTATTATTATTATTATTATTATTATTATCGAACAGCTGCTTTCGCGTGTAGGACGGATCCGGCTATCAGCTAAATCCATAATGAAGATTGCCCCACCGACCTCATTTAACCGGGAAGAGCAATGCAATTTTCATTTGTCTGGTGGGTGTAGCAAAAGAAGTAGTATGGTGGACCCGTTTGAAAGGGTTAAAGTCAGACACTTTCCTCTTTGGTCAAGGCCACATCAACTTTTTCAAGTTCCGTTTGAAAAGGAAAGTGAGGGTAGAGAGGGAAGTGTTGTCTTCTAGCAAATTTATCGAAAGGTGGGTGGATTGCGGGAAAAGGGCCAATATGGATGGACCAATTCGGAGAAGACGAATTGTAAAAGAAAAAGTATAAAAGGAGAGCTCTTGCCCTGTTGATTAGGTACCCGTGGTTTTTATGCATTTTCCCACGAGTAACCTTTAAGGCGCCTCCCGCTATTGGGAGGCTATTTTTTTACTTGTTACATTGTTTTATTGTTATAAAATGTTTACTCGAATGTTTTTTTTTTTGCAAAAAACCATTTTAATATTTTGATTTATATTAACCTTAGTGGCCAATAAAAGAATTTATTATTATTATTATTATTATTATTATTATTATTAAGGCGGCGAGTTGGCAGAGTCGTTAGCACACTGGGCGAAGTGCTTAGCGTTATTTACGTTCTGAGTTCAAATTCTGCCGAGGTCGACTTTGCCTTTCATCCTTTCGGGGTCGATAAATTAAGTACCAGTTGTGTACTGAGGTCGATCTAATCGACTGGCCCCCCTCCCCACAAGATTTCAGGCTTTGTGCTTATAGTAGAAAGAATTATTATTATTATTATTATTATTATTATTATTATTATTATTATTATCATTATTATTATCATTATTATTATTATTATTATTATTATCATTATTATTATCATTATTATTATTATTATTATTATTACATAGGCACACAAAAAGAAACAGAAATAAACCGAAATATATGTATATGGACAGCTGCATGAGAATAGAAATATCTACATACACACGTACATGCATATATACATACATGCACACACATCTACAGTCATACATATATAGATGCATACAGACACACGTACATGTACACACGATGATACACAGATATATATGCATACATACTCGCACGAACATGCAAACGTATAAAAAGAAGGTGAGGGGCGAAGAGATACGTTCACGAACACATGTATGCTCATATAAAGACACACATGTACAAAAGTATATCTGTACTCTTATATTTCGACATGCATCTACATGTACATGCGTGCAGCTATAGACATATGGACAACTCACAACCTCACCCAGTCATGCTCGTACATAGTACACACGTACACACACATATACACACATATTCGCACACACATATATATAGATACACGCACATACATATATATATACATATATATATATAAATATATATATATATAAACATTATAAACATATACACAGATGCGCATGTGTATATATATAAACAACATACATACATATATATATATAGATATATATATATACATTAAATTAGGGCGGCCACAGGTTTTGACTGTTGGTGTTAGGTTTGTGGAGGGTAATTTTGCATTGGTGAGAGTTTCTCGATGGATTTTGATTGTCTTTTGCTTTTAATTATTTTGTGTATTTCGAGCGCTTGTTTCATTCTTGGGTCTTGTCTCAGTTGTGGTATATTCTGGTAGATTATGTTGTAAACCTCTGTGTTCTGGGGGTTGTGTGTTGTAATAAAGGGTTGAGTATTTGGTGTATCTGAAGTGTGTGTTTTATTTTTCGCAATTCTCAAGAATATCGATTCCTTTGGCACGCTCCAGTCCGTTGTCTGTTAACATTGACTCTCCAATAGTATTTGTTTTAATTCCTGGAGTCTTTTATTACGAGTTTTATCATTATTTACATTATTTACATTTGACGGATACTTGTCCTCATCTTGTTTGTTGTTAACACAACATTTCGGCTGATATGCCCTCCAGCCTTGATCAGGTGCTTTGGGGAAATTTCGAACCTGGCAAATGGCCACTAACCCCAAGATTCCGAGTTCGATTCCAGGCAGTGACTGGAATAATAATAATAATAATAATAATATAATAATAATAATAATAATAATAATAATAATAACAACATCGAAAAATACCTTAGGAATGAGAACTCAATTTCGAAATTTCCCCCAAGACACCTGATGAAGGCTGGAGGGTATATCAGCCGAAATGTTGTGTTAACAACAAACAAGATGGGGACAAATATCTGTCAAATGTAAATAATGTTCGTAATTCCTCATCTCTTAAATATAGAACGAATTTTAAAGTTTGAAACAACTGTGCATATTTTTTTCTTGCTAGATTAAAAGCAATATTGGTCTTAGTATGTTTGGGTGGCATGTGGAGAACAGCAGGTATTATTTAGATCTGTTGGTTTGTGTCTGTTACAATGTGTTTGTTTTGATGATTAGAATGTCCAGGAATGGTAGTTGAGTTTTACTGCATCAACCTCACAGAAGACAATAAATATAAATTTCATTTTGCAAACCATAATATCCTACCAAATATATTAAATGTTTATAAATCAAAACTGTGTCCTACTTTGTTTAGAAGTGCGTTATTTCCATTTTTTAACTGTATCTCTACAGATTTTGTATAGTATTTAGAGCCAGTACTGACAGTTACGCCGTTTCTTATACACATACGTCTATGTAAACAATGCAATCGAAGATAGAAAAATAGGTAATGGGTGTATATGCACATTTCAGGAATTATTGCTCCTTCTTCAGCGCCCCATCCAACCCACTAACTATCCACCTATTCATTGCTTAACTAGCCACTGAACTTAGCGGTGTAACACTATAAAGTAATAATTATAATGAATGAAAAAGAAATCCAATTGATGTTACTACTGTTTCCATAAACAAACAATATTATGCAATTCATGCAATTTTATGTTATCCATACCATAATATATGTGAAATACATAATAATTCTATATCCCATTCGCTTCCTCTGATGTCATAAATTTATATATAATGCGCACTCACATACTCATTCACACATGTACACATATAAGCATGTATATGTTTTTATCAGTTAAGTTCAAGCTGTAAATAAATTTTAATCGTAATTAAAACCGTATTCAAACGGGTAAGTATTTATGCTAATGAATATTACTCTCAAAAGAGGATGGGGAGAGAACTCCAAATTTCAGTTGACTAGAAATTAAATGGAGATATGCTGGGTGTGTGAGCTTCATCTTTAGTGGCTATGTTGATAACTTCGGACATGTTTGGATATGCGAAGCTTAGTCTGTTCAACGCAGACACAGCTGGTATGTCTTCAAACAAAGGTCCGCTTGATCAGAGTTGACCTGGAGCTAAATAACCGCATTGAGAGCAACAATGACCTTATCCCAGTGAGGTTTGAAACACCCTACAGATGTACGTTTCAACTTTTCTTTCTGTCTATGTTTTCTTTCTTTTGTTTGGTTTAGAGAGTGTGGGAAGGGTCTATGACAATGGCCAGCGCTGGTCCTCTGAAACTGGTAAAATCGATGCTTTGAATGTTGGACTGCGGGAAAAACATGAACATAGACAGAATTCCAGAAGGCTAACGTCCTGAGGAGGAAGACGTGGACGTGTTGATTAGTGAGGGTTCGAGATGAATGGACAAACTATGAGTGAGGGGAAGAGGAGGAAGAATTGGAGACGAGTGTGAAGGAATGCTTGAGTAGGGGTGGTATGAGTTAAGCCAGCTCGGGGAAGCAGAAGCGACAGTGGTAACGGTAGAAAAATCAGTGAAGACAGCGTATCTATAAGTAGGAGTGTTAGCAATTTCATACTAAGTGTTAACAGATCAATACAACAGAATATAACAAAATCAATATAAAAGTGCCAACACATTTTCATCATCATCATCATCATCATCAACATGATCATCATCATTATCACCAGCAGCAGCAGCAGCAGCGACAGCACTTCTATAATAAAGAGATAGTACAATTACAGGATACAATAAAAAAATTATGGATGGGGGGGGGGGCGATAAGCTTTGATAAGTGAAATTGCAATGTTATTATCCGTCCAAATATGCTTGATGCACGTTCGCACTGGGGTAAAAGCTACTCATTGCACTTTGTCACGGAGAATATATCTCGCTTGTTGAATCAACAAGCGAGATGTATTCTCCGTTGTGAATTGTGAGTAGCAGTGAATAACTTGTTCCCCAGTTCGAACGTGCATAAAACATGTCAACAAGCGAGTGGTTTGTTCCACAGTTCGGACAAGCGAGGTGTTTGTTCCACGGTTCGGACGTGCATCAAGCATATTCGGACTGATGATAACATTACAATAAAAAAGGTAGTAAATTATAGGCTACAATGTCAGAGTACAAAGACAGATTTAGCACAATCATATTACCATGACAAGACTATAGAGTGACAGAGGATAGAAGAGGGGAGCTAAGAGTGGAAGAAATACTGAGAAAGAGACAAATACATCGAGTTAAGCAGAATGACAGGCAGACAGGCAGACAGATAGAATTTGTAGTGTTTGATTGATAACACAGAGGACAGTTTTGCTAATTGTGTTAATAACAGTTATTATTGATTGGATAATGAATAGTAGTAATGTATACTAATATATATCCTACTATAATACTGATGGTAAAGGGTATTGTTAGAGGCGGTAAAGAAGAATCGGTCTGTAGAAGGAGTTGTCCCATTCTTCATGGTAGCATATGGAATCCACGTGTTTCATCATACTTTTGAAGGAGACAAGGATATATTTTATTTTATTTATCTCTGTCAATCTATCACTGTCTCCTAGCACCACACCCCCATACTGCACCCATCCTTCCCCCTCCACACTCTCTCTCTCTCCCTTCTCCTCTCTCACTCACTCAATTCCTCCTCTCTTATTCTGTGTCGGATTGTGGGGTTATACTTAACTGGCTCTTTCTCTCTCACGCAACCACTCCTTCCTTAAGTTTTCTGTTTTTCCTTCACTGTCCCCCTCTCTCTCCCTCCCCTTTCTCCCCCTCTCCCTTCCTTCCCTTTCTCCCTCCTTTCTCTCTCTCTCTCTCTCTCTCTCTTCCTTCTCTGTACTACTCTTTCTTTCAATTATTTCTTCGCTCTCTCACTCATTTTCTCTCTCTATTCGTACTTTTATCTATCTCTCTGCTATCCTGATTCTCTGTCTCCCTTATATCACTCCCTCTCTTTTCTCACTATCTCCTCCTCTCTTGAAATCTAGATCGAAGCTAAATACGAGATCATTATTCCACTAACAGCCCTAATAATATCCCCAGCAATACACCTAATAATACTACACCGATACTTCGTCTGCAACATCTCAGCCACCCCTCACAGCAACAGGGAATCCGCTACCCCACCCTCTACCTATAACATTCTAACAACACCTCATCAAACCCCTTCAAATTCATTACTATTAACAACATTCATCCAACCCCTACTTGCAATTTATTGCAGCCCTACCCAAGCCGAAATCCACCCCAGGCAGAGCTACCCACAACGTCATAATCCCCTTCTCATCCCATAAAAGTCGCAACTCCGTTTCAAACTGGAAGCAGTCCTATTTTAGTTAACGGATTATTTGCATACGTAAGCGCACCAATATAAACATACACACAGCCACACTTGTACATACATACACTCATAGATATATATATATACTACTTGCAAAACGCGTACATGTGCACACCTCCATATACGCATCCACAAATGCATGCATATGCATACATGCACGCACATATAGACTAATGCATGCAGTGTATCCATGCAGATAGAGACTAATGCATAGATACATTCATGCAGATGTAGACCTGTGCATGCATAGAATACACGCCGATATACTTAAATGCACAACGCTTATAAACATGTGAATATGCGATATATGTGCATGCATGTGTGTATGTGCAGACACATACATAACTAAGACTTTCTTAAAATAGAGTATAGAGGGGAGAAGAAGATGAAGAAGAAGATTATGGAGGAGGAGGGGTGATACAGAGCAAAATATAATCTACAAAACAAAACAGCACGGTAGTCACGGTCCGATAAGTAGAGCGTGGTCAATATTATGGACTGCATGGAAAATGCGATCCGGTTTATAAATACATCTGCTATGCATGTATACATATATTTACACCCGCGCACGCACACATACACACACACACTTACATATTAGTGAGCTAATTCGAGGACGACAGATCCAATCTATTACTGGAACTGTAAATATCTGTAAAACATTCCAGAAGTTTATCATTTTAATATATATGAGCGTGTCTAGATATGCAATTATATGCATGAGAATACATGCATAAAGCAAAATATACAAATCTACACATATACATACATACATACATACATACATACATACATACCTGTTGTTGATGTTGCAATTCTAATGAAGGAGCCTGGGATGTAGGTTAGAAACCGGCACTTTATTAGTAAATCTTGAAATAAAACTGAGAAATGACATACATACATACACACATGCATGCATACATACATACATACATACATACATACATACATACATACATACATACATGCATACATACATGCATACATACATACATACATACATACATACATACATACATACATATATACATACATACATACATACATACATACATACATACATACATATATACATACATGCATACATACATACATACATACATACATACATACATACATACATACATACATGCATGCATGCATGCATACATACATTACATACATACATACATCATGCATACATACATACATACATACATACATACATACATCATGCATACATACATACATACATACATGCATGCATGCATGCATACATGCATACATACATACATACATAAATACATGCATACATACATGCATACATACATACATACATGCATACATGCATACATACATACATACATACATACATACATACATGCATGCATGCATACATACATACATGCATACATACATACATGCATACATGCATACATACATACATACATGCATACATGCATACATACATACATACATACATACATATATACATACATACATACATACATGCATACATACATACATACATGCATACATGCATACATACATACATACATACATACATGCATACATACATGCATACATGCATACATACATACATACATACATACATACATGCATACATGCATACATGCATACATACATACATACATACATGCATACATACATACATACATCATACATACATGCATACATGCATACATACATACATGCATACATACATACATACATACATACATACATACATCATACATACATACATACATACATCATACATACATACATACATACATACATACATACTACATACATACAACATACATACTGCATACATGCATACATACATACATGCATGCATACATACATACATACATACATGCATGCATGCATACATACATGCATGCATGCATACATACATGCATACATACATACATACATACATACATACATGCATACATACATGCATACATACATACATACATACATACATACATACATACATACATACATGCATACACATACATACATACATACATACATACATACATACATCATGCATACATCATGCATACATACATACATACATACATACATACATACATACATCATGCATACATCATGCATACATACATACATACATACATACAATACATACATACATACATACATACATACATACATATATACATACATACATACATACATACATACATACATACATACATACATACATACATGCATCATGCATACATGAGAAACATGCTTATTTAACCAGTTAAAAGAGTGGAAACGTGAAACTCGGATAACTGAAAATTATGACCTTTCAGTAATAAAGTATTAAAGAATACTCTATCATTACGTATTGAGTTCTATAAGTTATCGCTACTCGTGATCCTGCACACACACACACACACACGTACGTACGTATGTATGTATGTATGTATGTATGTATGTATGTATGTATGTATGTACGTATGTATGTATGTATGTATCATTAAATAAATAACTCTAATGCGAAATAGAATTAAATATGAATTTGAATATTTCGCCATAGGAACATTTTTCAGTGGGATTAAGAATCTAGGCATTTGATATATATAGCCGTGCTCAGATATTGAAAACGGGAGAAATTGATGTGATGGGGGGAGTAGAATTATCGATAAAAATAGTGAGGTACCAATAGAAATAGCTTAAGTACAATAGTGTTCAATAATTAATGGAGAAATAAGATATGATCGATGGTTGACTCAAAGTTCAGTGACAATTGTCTGTGCGCATGGTGGAAGTTTAATTATACAGGTGATTGCAAGTTTATGAACGTGTACAGTTAATAAATTTGAAAATGAAAGTTTTCTTTTGTAACTGTTATATTGAGGCAAAAATGTGAAAAATTAGTATAAAGGACATTTTGTTTTAGAAATGAGTTTTTAAAGAAATTCATTTAGCTAAAATGTAACTAGAAATTCGTATATGTTCAAAGTTTTATTAGGCTGAAAACTTGGGACATCTGGTCGATTTATATGCTAAAAAATAAGATGTATTTAATTTATATCAATTAACCGTATAACTTGTAAATCCATCATAATTTTTTGCCAACATTTAGTGGATATGAAGTGTTAAGCCAACTGAATCGTTAGCACGCCGGGCAAAATGCTTAGCGGAATTTCGTTCGACAATTTCGTTCGACTTTACGTTCTGAGTTCAAATATTACCGAGGTCGACTTTGCCTTTCATCCTTTCGGGGTCGATAAAATAAGTATCATTTGAGTACTGGTATCGATATAATCGACTTACTTCCTCCCTTGAAATTGCTGGCCTTGTGCTAAAATTTAAAACCAATATTTAGTGGGTGTGTAAGGTGAGCTGGCAGAATCGTTAACACCCTGGACAAAATGCTCGACGGCATTTCATCCGTCTTTATGTTCTAATTTCAAATTCCGCCGAGGTCGACTTTATCTTTCATCTTTTCGGGATCGATAAAATAAGTACCTGATAAGCCCTGCGGTCGATGTAATCGATTTACTTCTTCCCCGAAATTGCTTGCCTTGTGCCAGAATTTGAAACCAATATTTAGTGCCTAATTTTATTTGAAAAATGTTCAAATACTTTTTCGCTCCAAATAATATGTATGTGTGTTTATATCTTTGTATGTGTGTATATGTATATATGTATATATATATATATATATATATATATATATATATATATATATATATAATATATAGGGTGACACAGAGTGTGACATGGCTGACCCTTTCAAATACAGGTACAACAGAAACAGGAAGAAAGAGTGAGAGGAAGTTGTGGTGAAAGAGTACAGCAGACACCTCTCTCTCTCTCTCTATGCACACACACACACAACACACACACACACACATATATATATATATATATATATATATATATATATATATATAACGTATATATATATATATATATATATATATATATATATATATATATGTATGTATGTATGTATATAACCTGAACTCAACCACATTCTGATCCTATTAGTTTTCCATAGGTATGTTCCATGGATAATTCTCACCCATCGATAGCAAGAAATTTTTTTCTCTTTCAGTATCCATAAATGTTCATGCATGAACTATTATTTTTATATATTGTTTGAATTTGATTTCACTGTCACTTTTAAATATGTGTGTGTGTATGTATGTATGTATGTATGTATGTATGTATGTATGTATGTATGTATGTATGTATGCTGGTGTATGTATGTATGTATGTAGTGTGTGTGTGTGTGTGAATATATGCATGAGGTGTGTGATTGTGTGTCAATTTGCGTTTGTGTGTATATACGTATGGAGGATTGTGCTTATATATGAAAAATTATTGTCGTTTTTTTTTTTTTTTTTTGGTTTGTTTAACACCAAAATCAGTGTTGACATAGTAGATAAAAGGCATGAAATAACAGAAATTTAAAATTTTATTTTTTTGCATATTTTCTTTATTTTTCATCTTTTTAAAAGGCAGTGAGTGTTATTTCACTTCTATTCCTACCACCTTGGAAAGTTCGGGCTCCTTCTTTGATTTGTAGGGTTGTGTACTGGTATGTAAGCACAAGCATGTGTGTGTACATACATACATACATACATACATACTAAGTACCAGTCAAATATTGGTGTTAATTCCTTTCCCTCTTCTTACTTTCTCTCCCTCTTCGCTTCTTTCTGCCTCTCTCTCTCTCTCTCTCACTCTGGTATGAAACGGGTGGTGATAGAAATATACAAAAGTTGAGTGAGGGGCTAGCAACGTCACCACACAGAATACCCGATAGGCTATAATACCCATCCAAATACAACATAGAAAGACTTGTATGTGTGTGTGCGTGTATGTCTGTGTATGTGTGTGTGTACACATACATATAAATATATAGTATCTTCAATTGGTACAAAATTTCGAAAGTGACTCGGGAAAGGTGAATTCCGTGCGTGGAACTTAACATACTAATAATTGTCCTACACGGAATTCTCAGCACTTAAGTGATTTTTGTATCTTTCTGGCATGTAAATGAAGAAACACACACACACACACACACACACACACACACACACACACCACACATACACGCGTGCACACACTCACGCACTAGTCCAACTGGTCGAAATGAAAGAGCAATGTATATATATATATATATATATATATATATATATATATATATAAATTAAATTAGAGATAAAACCACTATTAGGCAAATCAACAGTGAATAACATAAACCAAAATATAAAAATAAAAATAATTAATATAATATACAAAATATATAAAATATAGAATTAAAAAATTTAGATTATTTAAATTTAAAATTAAAATTATTAATTTATATTTATAAATTTTTATATATTTTTCATAATTAGAGAAAAGCCACTATTATGTAATTCAAACAATGATAGACATAAACCATATCATACATAACAAATACAATATATATTTTATAAAACATATAACTAGATCACAAAAAGTATAAAAATGAATAATCAATATATAATATATATATATAGCTAGATGCACAACACACACACACACACACACCAACACACACCACACACACACACACACACAACACACATAAATATATATATATGCATACACACACATACATATATATACACACACTCACACACACACATATATATGTCTATATTTATATATGTATATATATATATATATATATATATATATAGATAGATAGATAGATAGAACATACATACATACATACATACATACATACATACATACATACATACATACATACATACAATTTTGTTGAGATTTTTGTTCATCCTCATGAGGGGTCATTGCCGAGATTGCACCTTGACTTGTGATGGAACCGTGGTATTGAACTCCTGAAATGGCCATAGATGTGTTCGGCTTGATTTTGCGAACTCCTGGACTCCAACCTACCTTGGTTTTTATGAAATGAACTTTTTGACATATTTTTATTTGAGGGGAGTAAAAATTATTGTAGTCGGTTGATATTTTATTTTATTTAGATTTTTAATCGCATGACTCGCTTTAAAAATTTTAGTCCATTTTACGTACCTTCTTGATAGGCCGTCCTATATATTTGTATTTTTATTTGTATATATATTTTTTACCTTCTGTGTTTTTATATATATATTCTTGTTATGTTAAAGGCCATGGTAATATTTACATATGATCAAATGTATGAATGCGTGGTGTTATATAAAGTCGTTGACTCGAATTTGATGTTTGTTCTCTAATCAATGTTTTGTGTGTGTGTGTGCATGTTGTGTGTGTGCATGTGTGTGTGTGCGTGTGTGCACGTGTGCGTGTGTGTGTGTGTGTGTGTGTGTGCGTGTGTGCGCGTGTGTGTGTATCAATATATATATTCTCTTTTACTTGTTACAGTCATTTGACTGCGGCTATGCTGGAGCACCGCGTTGTATGTATATATGTGTGTATAAACGTATGTTTGTTGTTTTCTAAATTTATATTTACTTCGTTACTACAGTACAAAGTGTTGTGTCGTGTAAAATATATATATATTATCCATTTCAAGATGAGCTATCTAAAGTAATAACATGTGAATTCAGCAATCCACCAAAGAGTTAGCTAAGCATCCTGTTCCTTCGATTGAGGAAAATGACTGGGTAGGTCTCCTCTGCCGAACGTTTAACAAATCACGAAACGGTTCGTTAGGAAACGACTCCCACATATTCATTATCCGCGCGTTTAAAGCATAAAACGAATGCGCTAATCTTGTTATATAGTTCTTTATCACAGCTAATTGCTTTCTAATTGTTTGTTTATTTCACTATTTCTGATTCATGCTTGTTGCGCAAGGTTTCACATTCCCGTTCGTCGGACATTTGTAATGAATATTGTATTCATCACAACTGTTCGACGAACGGGAAAATTGAAACTCTGAGTAACAATTCTGTGAAAATTTTGCAGCTTTAATAAAAGCATATTACTCTGCCTTTGTTATTCAAGTACTATTTTTTCCATACTTTTTTGAGTTTCTGTGCTTAATTGTGTGTGTATGTGTGTGTGTGTGTGTGTGTGTGGTGTGTGTGTGTGTGTGTATGTGTGTGTGTGTTTGTGTGTGTGTGTGTGTGTGTGTAGTTAAAAAAGTTAATAAAGTTGGAAAAGGTACAAAATTATATTTTAGAGAATATTAGATATTTTTGTTACAGTGAGTGATTTGAAATATAACCGGGTTTGATGTATCCAACTCATCAAATATTTAAAAGAATTTTTTTGGAAGTCGAGGACTTCTTTTCAATATAATTCCTGCAACTTGAACTCTTGAACCCCACCCCAAACCTACATTGGCAAACCATATATAAGTATTGACACTAAAACAAAATTTCACTATGCACTAAAACATGGGTACGAACTATTAACTCCTATTTTTTTTCTCTTTGACAATCAAAAGAATTCATTTTTATATTTGATAAGATGGATACATCGGAACCAGTTATATTCTAAATTATTCACTCTGACGAAAATATTAAACGTTCTCTAAAATATACTTTTATATCTTTTCCAACTTTATTTATTTTCTAAGCCATAACTTTTAATTTCTATGGACTCTTAACCCCTCTATATATGAATGTATGTATTTATAAAAAGGATTAGGGGTACGAAGAATCAAAAAGAATTTACTGCAAACTCTCCGCCAACTACGCAGCTATCGAGGATTTGCGAATAATATATGTAAGAGATTTCGAAACGGTTGTCAAAAAATGGAATAACCATTCTTTATCCAACTTATCTAAGTAATATATACACATAAATGCAAACACACACACACACACACACACACACACACACACACACACACACACATATATACATATATATATATTATATATATATATATATATATATATTATATATATATACAATAACTCTTACTCTTTACTCTTTTACTTGTTTCAGTCATTTGACTGCGGCCATGCTGGAGCACCGCCTTTAGTCGAGCAACTCGATCCCGGGACTTATTCTTTGTAAGCCCAGTACTTATTCTATCAGTCTCTTTTGCCGAACCGCTAAGTGACGGGGACGTAAACACACCAGCATCGGTTGTAATTCAATGCTAGGGGGACAAACACAGACACACAAACACACACACACATACACATATATATATACAGATATATACGACAGGCTTCTTCCAGTTTCTGTCTACCAAATCCACTCACAAGGCATTGGTCGGCCCGGGGCTATAGCAGAAGACACTTGCCCAAGATGCCACGCAGTGGGACTGAACCTGGGACCATGTAGTTGGTTAGCAAGCTACTTACCATACAGCTACTCCTGCGCCTATATATATATATATATATATATATATATATATATATATGTGTGTGTGTGTGTGTGTGTGTGTGTGTGTGTGTATAGGCGCAGGAGTGGCTGTGTGGTAAGTATATATATATATATATATATATAATAAGACACACGAGTAGCTGTATGGTAAGTAGCTTGCTGCCCAACCACATGGTTCCGGGTTCAATCCCACTGCGTAACACCTTGAGCAAGTGTCTTCCATTGTAGCCTGGGCCGACCAATGGTTTGTGAGTGGATTTGGTCGACGGAAACTGAAATATATATGTATTTGTGTCTGTGTTTGTCCCACCACAATCTCTTAACAACCGATGCTGGTCCCCGTAACTTAGCGGTTCGGCAAAAGATTCGATAGAATAAGTACTAGGCTTACAAAGAATAAGTCCTGGGCGAAGTTGCTCGACTAGAGGTGGCTCCAGCGTTGCCACAGTCAAATGACTGAAACAAAAGAGCAAAAGAATAAAAGAATATATTATACATACATATATATATATATATATATATATATATATAATATATATATAATAATATATATAGATTATATATATATATATATAATAAATTGAGATAGGGGTTGTAAATGCAACCCTCCATGGGATAACATATATCCAATATACTGCCAGTGAAGTACCCAAGAAAGTTAATACATAAATGTTAAGAATTGCGATTGCAATTATTTCATTTACTGTATTATATGGGCAAAGGTAAAGTGATTTACCAAATTCATAATACAAAATAAAAAATGGAGAAATACATCGAATCAAATATCATTTACCAGATAATACTCAATCACATACTTTATTAAACCACCACATAAGAACTATAAGGTTAAACATAATAATGTAGAACAAAACAGTGTACATAAAGGAGTGTACCTAAAAGAGTAATGTTATACAATAAGTAGAATATGTATAAGAGAATGTAATATAAGTACTATCAATATAAATATAGACTACATCTTACAGCTGTTTCGGCCATGTAGATAAGTATGTCTCATTTTACTTATATTAGCCATTTATGGTAGGTCAATATGTAGTTATAAATGAGACATTTACAAAAATATCCTAAGGCCTCTTCGGAGATTATGTGATACAAATCAGATTACATACATACTTATACAGGTGCGGGTACATACCCATAATAAAACATATACATATACATATGAGTGCATATACTCATACTCCTATACATATAAATATACATATACATAATGATATAAATAATATAAATTAATAAACATACATATGTTCCACATTCAATGTTACAGTTTTTCAACTTAATATTGTGATAATTACAATGTAGAAAAACATACACATATTAATACCCAAATGCAGATATACAGAGTCAAGAGTACATAATATTAATTCTTATTAATTTCCAAAATGTCATTAATGTTAGCATCATTATCTTTGTCATTACCACTAATGCTATCAATATCATCCTTCATATTATTATTTACCAATGCACTGTAAATACACAGCATAATAGCAGGGTGTACATTAGTGCGACTAAAAATAGTATAAAACAACGGCTAAACTATCATAGATATACTTTTAAAAATAAAATTAGGATGAACTCTACGGGGTTAAGTACGTATATCTGGGAACTCAAGAGTAAGAACATAGATTTTAAATTAGATTGGGAAATACTAACTTCTGCACCTGTATACAATAGTAGAAATAAAAAATGCTCTTTATGTATCAATGAAATATTCTTCATCATCAAGGCTGGCCTACCCATTATTAATAACATTAACGAGAGAAATTGTTTTGCCTTCACAAATTAGCGTATACTTTCTCTATATTTAAATAACACATAATTTTTCTACCAGTAATCTTTTAACATTCCTCTATATAGGACTGTACTATTGGTCCTTATAATTTATAATTTATAATTTTGTATCTCCATATATATGTTCTATATTGATTGTTTTTGTCCCGGCTTGAAAAATATACTGAAATATATAGTTATTATGATATATGCATGATATTCTGATCTCCACAGAGTCTTTTATGTGTGTAGGGTGTATATGCGCATCATATCTTAGGGCACTGGTTTGGGTTTTTGCTATACCAATATGTAACAAATGTGAGTCTATAAGTAGTATACGTTGTTTATTTCGATGAGCATATACGGTTTTTTTTCGCGTGTATTTGTTTGGCAGCCTCATATATTAAGTTTATCTTTGTACCCATCTAAATTTGTATTTTATTTTATTTATCTATTTATCTATACATGGATATATATATATATATAATATATATTTATATAATATATATATATAATATATATATATATATATTTCTATTTACTTATTTATTTATTTATTGATTTATGTATTTATTTTTACTTGTATTTTTATTCATTTATTTATTTATTCATTCATTCTTTTTTTGGTACTTATTAATTTATAATTAATTTAATTTATAATTAATTTACTTATATCTTAATTAATAGTAATTTCTGTTTGCTTATTGTGTATGTATACGTCCTTTGATGGGCAGACATATATTTTGTAATTTAGTAAATATAGGTGGAAATGTCGAAATGTGTTCATATGTATATGTATGTGTATGTATGTTTTTGTATGTATATATATATTCATAGATGGATAAGCCATTCCTCACGCTGCTTCATATTGATGTACAGGCACCATTTTTCGTTGCCAGTAACGATTCAGTAAAGAAATCGTTGCTTGTGTCCATGAGTTGATCGGTGACGAGCACGCAAGCCAGCGGAGATTGTGGCTCGTTGATTTTTGTTGTTGTCACTTAAAGCATGCGGAACCCATACTCCATACTTCTGAACCTTTCCCATCGAGTGAAGATGCTTCTCTATAGCAGTGTGGGAGCTTTCCATTTCCTCTGCCAGTTCACTTGTCGTGTGACGAGAATTTTCGTACAAAAGTTGGTTTTATCGCGCTTCATCGAACACAACTGGACGGCCAGAATGCGGTGCGTCTTTGAGGTCAAAATTTCCATTTTTGAACTTGGCATACCAATCCCGAGCGGTTCTCTCAGCTATAGCACCCTCTCCATATACAGCACAAATATCGCGAACAGCTTTTGCGGCGTTAGAACCTTGATTAAAAGCAAAAAGAAGGAGGTGTCGAAAATGCTCGTTTTTCTTAACTTGACATCCCATTTTAATGATCTGAAAATAAACAAAAAATAACTAAAATTAACTAGAAAAAAAAAGATTCAAAAATAATTCAAAAATAGAATTCTCGAAAAAAATAGGTTGCAAAATTTAAAAAAACAATAAATTCCAAAATTAAAAACAGCGGGAACTTAGTTGCCAACCCAATACATACATACATACATACATACATACATACATACATACGACATACATACATACATACATACATATATATATATATATATTATATATATATTATATATATGAATTGAGGATATAATCATTAAAATGATTATATCAGTGGCTAGCGTATAAAAAATGACCATGTCGGTAAAATTAATTTTTAAATATATAATTATACTTATACATATATATATATATATATAAAGAGAGAGAAAAGAAAGAGAGAGCGAGAGATAGATAGATTGATAGATAGATAGATAGATAGATAGATAGATAGATAGATAGATAGATAGATAGATAGATAGATAGATAGATAGATAAAATGTTGAAAGTGAAACAATTACTGAGTTTTGAACTGCTGAACATTATTATTGCATTTCTTTGATTTGAATCTTAAACCTTAAAGACTTCATACATACATTTTTATACATACATACATTTTTGAATGCCCATTACTCCAATAATTCTGCATTTTTACAGTTACACTTTTTCTATGAATTTTTATTCCTAACGTATTTGTAGTGGCTTCATGCAAGCATAGCATGGATTCGATCCTTGATTGCCAAATTTCACTTAACACTTCAACAGCGCTTTTCTCACGGTAAAACAATTGTTTTTCTGAGAATGACAGCAGTTATACATTTCCCAGAGGCCTTCTAGGGCACCAGGGGCTGGAATGGAGATAACAGACCACCAACGAAATCATTTGTTCTCAACAATATGTCTATCCTTCTGGCTACTTTTCGATAGTTATAAAAACAAGAACTTCATAAGCCAAAGGCAGTTACTGGGAGCGACCATCAGCGAGTGTGAACGTTATTATTATTATTACACTTTCTTCATTTCATTCTTAAACATTAAACACTTCATTCATATATGTATATATATACTACATTTATATATTACCTTTAATAAATTAGCCTTTAAAATGCCACGACGAGTCAGAGTACTTTTTCACCATCCTCCGAAAACCTCTCTTGCCAACCTCCAACAATCTCACCCTCTTCCAGCTGGCAGTTTTTTGTACTTTTTCGCGACGGAAAACACACCTTTTATGGCAGTTATAACGAAATTGCTTTCTTATATCAGAGTATTAAGGCGTTTCAATAGAAGATATTTACTTCCGGGAATTACCGGGTCCACCAGCTAGTATATGTATGTATGTATGTATGTATGTATGTATGTATAGTTTAGGACAATCAGTAAGTTGTCATAATAGTACTCAGAGTTTCAAATGCAGGAGCTAAGAGCTGCTATGCATTCTCATCGGCTCTTAATGGCAATAGACGCTATAAAAAAACCGTTGAATAAATGGGAAGATACTGTAACAGGTAGGGAAAAATATAAAAGATAAAAAATACACGCAACTATATTCTCACAAAACATAGACATAAAACCTCCTGTGTTCATAAAGGTCTACATACGTACACATTCACACAAACATGTATATGTACATGCCCATGCTCACACAAATATATATATGCATGTACGTACTCATACACATATCCACACACACACGTGTATATATATATTATATATATATATATATATATATATATATATAGCTATATATTTATGTTATGATGTATGTATGTATATACGTATATATGTATATGTGCGCGCAACTTCATCTTCAATACATATAGGTGTTGCTTACATACATTATATATTATTATTTAGAAATTTAAACATATAAATATACGTGTATATATATAATTATATATATATATATATATATTATATATATATATATATATATATATTATATATGTATGTATATATATATATACATCCTCCTATCACACACCTACAACTTCAGAAATACAAGTATATGCATATCCGTATAAAAGAAAGGGACGTGTACATGAAAGTCTCACTTATGCACCAGACAAGTCCTACACTCATACACATACATACACGCGTACAAATATATACAAACGCACACATATGTACATTTAATATATACATGCATGTACATCTACTCACACACGTACACAATCACACAATTAAAAAGGAAAAAATGAAATATACATAAAACAATAAAAAATATTAAGATATATGGAAAGCTTGTGCATGAACATAGTAAAAATTCAGATTCTATCCGTGATCTTGGGGACCCTAAAACCGTAACAGATATTTTGTCATATATGGACATGATCCAAAAAGTTCAGTTCTTGAATTCAGACATGTAGCGGGGTCCAAGGAACTTTTCCAGATGAGCCATCTTTCTTTATCACAAAGCCCGCATTTGCTACTACCGTTGGTATAAGGTTTACACTTGGCCAAGATCTTCCAGTAAATCCTATAGCTGACACCTTGTTCTTTTAAGAACCGTATATGACTGGATAATTTGGTAGCTTTTCGTTTATCCCAATGTCTTTTAAGATTTCCCTCCGTGAGACCCACATATCTCTTTGACAAAACTGTTATTAGCATTCGTAGAATTTACGGTGGCTTCATAAATAATGGCTCGGTCATACAGGCTCCATTTAGTGGGTACAAGTCTTTATCCCTGCAGGAATAGCCGGCTTCGTGTTGCTGATTTTTTTTTTGCGTTGAGTGCAATTGTTTTTAAAATTTGTGGTTGAACTAAAACCAATTTTTAGGTTATGCCTTTTAAAAAGTTTCCTATATTTATGATTTATTGGAACGTGTCTATCTATAAGTAAGAAGAAATATTTAAAGGCCTCTTTTTTTTGGTGGGGGGGAGGCTCTCTGTTATTTTTATCTAATTTAAACCTAGCGGCGATGATACTAGCTTCTTTATTAATGTCGTTATAAACTTGTGGTTTAGCTTTAGTGTAATTATTAATAACATTGTTATGTAGGAGTTGTCTTGGTTTTATTAGAAAAAGGGCCGTTTTGGGGGAACTTTTTATGTTTTTAATGTTTTTTTCAGTTTCTGTGGAAAAGTGTTAAAGGACTTAGGAAATTTGGTTTTGTTTATAAGCTTCATTAGATCTGTTTCGAAATCTTCTAAGTCCTTGATTTTAGGAAGGAATTTATTTTATTTTATTTCGTAGAATATTTGTTCTTTGTGATAGACTTTTCATTGCTGTAATGGAAGGCCTTCTATCTCATTCACTTAATAAGATTCGTAATTTTTTCCAATAGTTTCTTAGAGTATAATTCCCTGGATGGTATAGGTATGTTTTTCATTGAATAATCGATACTCTAAGGATCCGTATTAGATTCTTCTGTGGAGAAAGTCCTCAACCGATTACTAGCAACTATTCAATACTAGCTGTATTGGCCTCTTAGAGACAATGCTGCGGTGTACGGGAGGTAATTCGATAATAATAATAATAAAAAAGTGACAGCAAAAGAATGAGACCTCGATATTAGGTAAATAGAGGATGTTTATATATGCATAGTTGAAGACAATCAGTAAATTGTCATAATAGTATTCGGAGTTTCAAATGCCGGAACCAAGAGGTTACTGATTGTCCTAAACTATACATGTATAAATATCCTCTATTTCCCTAATACCGAGGTCCATTCTTTTGTTGTTACTTTTTCCTTGTTATGTGTATGTGTGTGCGTGTGTGTGTATACAGGACGGGCTTCTTTTAGTTTCCATCTACGGAATGCACTTAGAAGGCTTTGGTCGGCCTGAGGCTATATATACCAGAAGACACTTTCCCGAGGTGCCATGCAGTAGGACTGAACTTGGAACCATCTTGTTTGGAAGCAAACTTCTCACCACACAACTACACCTGTGTGTGTGCGCGCGTGTGTGTGTATATACAACCCCCCCACACACACACACATACATACATACATGCATACATAAACAGACGCGCGCACACGCATATGAATTGACTTGTATATCTCTTCATATTAAACAAATAAATGACAGTAAAAAATACAGAAGCGAGACCATCACGACAACAACAACAACAACAACAACGTTACAATGCAGGATGAGTTTCATTGTTTTTAAAGAGGCTTTCATCAAGAGAATAATTTTGATCACAGGTTTGCTCATATAGGGTGACAACAACAGCTCCTGTCCAACATCAGCTAGAATTACAACAATGTAAACAAGAACAACAATAAACAACGAGAAGCAACAACAATAATCAAACAACTCTGCTTTGTTGACAGAACCTTTTCATCATCTTTTTTCACGTCTTTTGAGCCGTCCTGAACAATGATGGCAATATGACATGTGTAGAACGTATTTAACAGACGTATGAGGAATTAGGTTAACGCCACATCATACGTCGACATAATCGGATGCAGGTCTTTGTTATTGACGTTTCCATCAAACGGCGCAAAAGAGGCAAATGCTATGGTTATGCAAAGTTGATAAATATTAAATTAAATCAAAATATTGGGTATAAAGTTTTCGTCTAAATATATTTCTTGTATACTCACACACGCAGAGGTGAAAACTCGTAATTGTGTAGTTAAGAAGTTCATCTGGTGATCCTGGGTTCGATCTCCCAGCGTGCGGCTTGATCACTAGCTTGTATAGAATTTTGTGACGAGAAGATGCGCAGAAATACGTCATATACATACGTGTGTGCTTTATACTGTGTCACTTTATGTCCTGTAACATAATCAGTTTGTATAAGTATTAGGGTTGCTCTGATCGACAAAATCCTTGAACACAACTCCTCTCATGACTATGAAACCTTGTTAAAGATAAACGAATACACACACACACACACACACACACTTCAAATTGTGATGAA
The DNA here is from genome assembly GCF_006345805.1 of Octopus sinensis. Taxonomy (NCBI): domain Eukaryota; kingdom Metazoa; phylum Mollusca; class Cephalopoda; order Octopoda; family Octopodidae; genus Octopus; species Octopus sinensis. The sequence continues at coordinate 18,285,544 of NC_043009.1, read as the reverse complement.
ATAAACAAAGTATATCTGCATTTATTTTAGTATTGATTTTTCATAACCCTTATTATCTTTCAATTGGTTATTGATCCTCTTGGTAGAAAGATATAAATGAATTTGTCATATTGCTACCATTTTCAATAATGTTAGCAATGAGAAGTGTATGTAGGTAAATATTGCTTTCTGAGAATTGAAACCCAACTGCAAAATTCATCATATTATGATCTAAACCAGACGGCGCTCGCCACTGGAATATGTCATTTTAAACGTGAAATAGAGATGTTGGGGATAATTATGTTTTACTAATGCTTTAATATCATAAAATCAATTTTTCTGTTAATCACTCACCATTGGACATTGCTACAATATACTTGACTGTGCGTAGAATAAATAATTCTTTTTAATATTGGCACAAGGCTAGAAATTTTGAGGGAGGGGGCAAGACTGGTACATTGTTTATCTACCCCGAAACGGTGAAAGGTAAAGTTGACTTCAGCAGGACTTGAACTCACTTACTTAGAATCGATAGAAATACCCCTTTTCATTTTGTCCAACGTGCCAACGATTCTACCAACTTGCCTCTTTGATGTGCGCGGAATAAATAATATTTTCGTTAATATCTCTTTTCTGAGCAAAAAAAAATAATCATTGTATTTGTACAGGTATTAAGTAATTAGTCTTTTTCTGAATTCGCTTCGTCAATATTTTCCAAAGCGAAACCAATTTGTTTTTGTAACATTGTTGCAGACCACAATGTCTGTTTAAATATCTCAGAGAACCGAACTTGGCAACTGCTTTTCTAGGTGGAAACCTCTTTCCTTTACATTATCAAACCTTTTCATATAGCTTAAATGTCATTATCCACTTTCATAATCGTTTTAGTCACCTTCAATTTGTTCAAAAGTTTCGACTTGGTGGGGAAATTGCGATTTTTGCGAGTATGTCATTTCATAGATACCTGAGCGCGTACAAACGAAACCCTGATCTAGGGTTGGAGGTTTATTTCAGCTTAATCGCTCAGAAAATGCATGAACGTCACAACTTATTGTTTCTCTCAGATTTTAGAGTTTCTGGACTATCACATGAAAAAGAAAAATCATAAGATATTTACTTGCCTAATTGGAACGCCCTCCTTTACTTCGTTAGAAAGCTATGGACGAACTCACAACACATCAAATGCATTTAACCTCCATTGAAAATTTTGTTTCCATATTGTGTAATGGAAGAGTGCTGATTGCAAGGTGTTCAGACATGAGCTACTGCTAAACGTTAACGAAATGCTGGATAACTATACTCTGGTTCGATTCTCCATTTATACCAGTTAATTTCCTTCGTACAATTTTAATTCTTCTGAGAAGAGCTTAAAGATTTTAATTTTCCATTGAACTTAAAATGTTGAACCTGTGTACCAAGCTACACACAAATCGAATATACAGTGCTACTACTGCACTCATCGGTAAAATTTTAATCTTTTTCTCCATAACAAGGCTCTACAGAGCTGATCTCACTTCCAGTTTCCTTCAAGCAGATGGTACACTTCCCTATGTGACAGAGCGATAAGCTATTACTTTGTCACAGATAAAATCACCAAGTGTTCAGTTGCTTAGCTTTAACATGAAAGGTGGTAATTCAGATTTCTACATTTGCTCCCTTCACACAGCTAGAGCGACAAAGATGTGTTCTATATATCGAATCGACGTCAGTATATTCAGTGTATTGTTGCTATCATTGATGCTGGAGGGATGAAAGTAAATACCCATCGGTCTGGGTAGAATTTGACATATAAACAGATATAGCAATACTTCGAAGTACACATTTACCAGCTGTGCCAGTTCCATTGTTTTCGGAGAAATTTATAATCTCTTACATAAAATTGACGACTCTTTTATGCCTTTTACAAAGCTTTTCTAAACTGGGAAAAATTCGCGTGGAATTTACTTTGACACCAGGGGCCATGATTGTGGAATTCTTTAGAAGGGCTGGGGTGAAAGCAAGGGTAAGAGCGACATTCATGTATTGCTCGTGGAATGAAGCGATGAATGGTGTCAAGTAAATTAAAATGGATTTCAATTGGGCCACAAGCTCAATGCACTGTCAGGTTATTTGTCTCCATTGTACAACGTTAAAACTTCATATATATGTATATATATATATATGTATATATATATATATATATAATATATATATATATATATATATATATATATATAGGTAGGTAGAAAGACTAGAATTCATTGGAGGGACGATGAAAGAGAGATCTACACAGTGTGACGTTTATGCTTTTTAAAGGGTATTAGCGATATAAAGTGAAGTGATGAGAAGTGACTGCAAGTAGGACTTGAAACCGGGTCACGTACTTGATATATTTGGGCTCTTAGCTCAACTGTACGTTGCTCGCCCACAGAGTAAGTAATGAATGTTATAGTTACAATCGTTTGAAAAAAGTACCACCTCTCAGCAATAGACGGGTGGATTGTTAAGACAAGGAGGCTTAAGGCGGGTACTGTGTCAATGTTCTGTATCCTCCTCCTACATCCCATTACAACTACCCATCACCTACCTACCCATCCAACCAGCAATCCGGGTCTGTTGTTCCCGGTTTTGAAATATGATATCAGTATTTACGTAAATAAAACGCAAGCTAAGTTTTCCACATATCTGTCTCCTCGACCTTCCACTCGTTCTTAAGGTCTTCTCTCTCCCTTCCACTCTACTCACTTTCCTTCTCTTTCTTTCTCTCTCTCTCTCTCCCTTCCACTCTACTCACTTTCCTTCTCTTTCTTTCTCTCTCTCTACCTCATTTTTAAAATTTTTGTTTTGCTACCACATATCTGTCTTCTTTCTCTACCACATATTTCCTCCCACTACTCTACTTTTCTGTTCTCCTCTCTCTCTCTCTCTCACTCTCTCTCTCTCACTCTATCTCTCACTCTCTCTCTCTCTCTCTCTCACCGTGGAATTTAAATCACTCTTACTCAATACCCATTCTTCTAGATCTCTCTCTCTCTCTCTCGATGACTCCCCCTCTCACAGTACCCTGTTTCACTCTATAACCATTCCCGCCTCCCGTCTCTTAGCGTGTCTGTCGTACTCTCCTCCACTCCATTCTATCTTCACACCTGCTCTATTTTCACTGTAGTCTTACATAAACACACCCTCGACTCAGAATGACAAACTGCACTCTTCCACGCACACACACACACACCTTGCTTCATATACCCCCACCCACCACTATTAGCTGGCCAGCTGGGTGAGGTGGCGAATATTAGGGAAACACCAAACAAAGCAACAGAACAATGCGTGAGTCGGAAGATATGGCAGAATGTGTGTGTGTGTGTGTGTGTGTGTGTGTGTGTGTGTGAAAGAGGGAGCAGGAAAGACGTAAAATACGGCAAGGAAGATCTGGAAAATGTAAGAGTGAAAATAAACAAGGGGTGAACGAAAGAGAGAGAAAAGCTATATGAGGGACAGATAGTCGAAAAGCTAGGATTAGGGTAAACTCACGTACCCCCATACATGCATGCATCCATCCCTCCATCCAATCCAGCCAGCCAGCCATTCAGCCAGCCAGCCAGCCATACATCCATCCATCCATACATACATTCATAAACATACACATACACATATATTTGTGTATATGTGAGTGTGGATATATGAGCGTTGTTTTGTTTAGCTACGCCCATATGTCAGTGTGTGTGTGTGCGTGTGTGTGTGTGCGTGTGGTGTGTGCGTGTGGTGTGTGTGTGTAAATAAATAAATAAATGAATTAACAAATAGATATGTTCTCTTTCACACATACACACACATGAAATACATATATATATATGTGTGTGTGTGTGTGTGTGAGTGTGTGTGTGTGTGTGTGTGTGTATGTATAAATACATGTCTATACTTATATGTGTTTATATTGTATATGTGCATAATCCGCCAAGGTCGAGTTTACATTTCATCCTTTCCGAGGCGATAAAATCAATACCAGTTGAGTACTGGGGTTCAACGTAATTGACTTACACCCTCCCCCAAACTTTCTGGCTTTGTGCCAAAATTTGAAACCAAAATTATATTTTTGGCCATTCTTGTGCATTCAGCGATACTGAGGCGCTACTTCGAGTTTCCTGTTCCCGTTTCAGGCGATAGCGACTTGCCCAGACTCAGGTTTGAAGAAATATTGTTAATTCTCTCTCTCACAGTATTGAGTACTTCTTTTACTCAATGTGTGATTATGTGGGTGAGATAACAAGAGGGGATAAAATGAGGGTTATGAAGGTGAGACGCAACAAAAGGCTGAAATGAATGCACGCATGTATGTATGTATGTATGTATGTGTGTATGTAAGAGAAAGGGAGATGAGCAGTAGGGGAGAAAACGTAAAGGAGTGGAAGAGATGTGCAGAGCCGTATATTTAGAAAGCGAGGGTTATGAAGCAGGAGAAAGGACGTTTGAAGAAGAACAATTGGATATGGAGGAAGGTCAGCGGATTAATATTGAAATGTTTGTGTTTATGTGTGGACCCCTGGGAGTGTGTTTGTAGAAATGACAACTGTGTGTGTATGTATTTGTATGTGAGTATGTGTATCTGTGTATCGTGTGCATATATATATATATATATATATATATATATATATATGCACACGATAAGCAGATACACATACATAAAAATACATACATACATACACACACACACACACATATATATATATATATGCGTATGTGTGTGGTATGCCTGTGTCGATGTGAACGAGAGAAATTATGCCGGAGAAAGAGGGGCGGAATGAGGGTGGAGTCGTGTGACATAGGAGTGGGTGGGGTAATTTCTGGGTAGAAGGCAGAGTGTGCAGCAATGGTGGGCATTTGTGTGAGCAGAACTTCTGGTCGATGAAATAATATTATCACCATTGCACTACATCTGGCTACACATTCCAAACCTGGTGTTGTACTTGTTGTTGTTGTTGTTGCTTTATAAAAAAAAAATCATTCTAGATGCTGTCACTGTTGTTGCTTTGTTGTGTGCCGTTGCAGTTGCTGTTTGTTGTTACTGTTGTGGCTGCTGTTGATGCTGCTGCTGTTGATGGTGATGCTGTTGCTGCCATTGTTGTGTTAGTTAAGTTATTTTTGCTGCTGCTGCTGTTGCTGCCGCTGCTGCTGCTGCTGCCGCTGATGTTATTCTTGTCAATGTTGTTGCTCTGCAACATATACGTCTATTGCACGAGAATAGGGGAAGGCATAAAAAAAGACGTGAGGCTGCTATAGAGGGCAGGGGGTATGCGTCCCCCTTTTAAAAGAAAACCAAATAAGAGGGACATGTGAAAATGGGAATGTTGAAGATGTATCTTATAACAGTGCTGTTGTTGTCGTTGTTGTTGTGTATAAATGTATCCATATCAACCTGAGGTAAAAGAAATGTCTTCTTGCGACAGTTATTTGTGTTTTGATTTTCAGATCTGAAGATTAGTAGAATGCAGCGTGGTGTGTTGCAGTATTATTGTAATGTAAGAGAGTAACAGATTGTAGTGTGGGGTAGTGTGGGGTAAATATAAAGTACAGTGTACTGTGGAGTGGTGTTTGAAGTGTTGTGTGATGTAAAGTAGCGTAGTGTGCTGCTCTCGTGATCGTAAGATTGTCGTTTCGATTCCTGACCCGGATGGTTCTTTGTGTTCTTGAGCAAAATACTTCATTTCACGTTGTACCAATCCACTCAGCTGACAAAAAAGAGTAATCCTGCAAAAAAGAGTTATCCGGCGTCCCATCCAGGAAGAGGGGGCTAAATATATACGCCACAGAATCCGGGAAACAGGACTTATGAGCCCTTGGCTATTTTTCCTTTTCTTTTCTCCTCTTTCTTTTCTTTATGAGTTTATTGCAGGATGGTGTAAGGTAATGGAGTGTCGTATAGTGTGTTTTAATATGGTGTGGCGTATTGCCCAGCTGTGCTTTATCTTTAATTAAGTACTGTGCAATAGCACAAATAGCTAAGTATCATGATAACTTAATGTGATAATGAAGACCTACAAATGTCCATAGGCAGCTCGAATCTTAAGTACCAGGTTAGTGCCATATTATTGAATACCTTACAACCAATAATAATTTTAGGACAGAATTTCTGGGGTGAGGAATTATCATTATGATACACAGATATATACGGTATGTTGTCTTCATCTTGTTTATTATAGTCACAACATTCCGTTCGTCTACCCTCCAAACGGCTTCAGTTACCTATCATATTCTGTAATGTTCACAAAATTTAGAACCTTTATTTAATATACGAAGAGAGATTGCTGCCATTCCGTTGTTCACAACAAACATATTCTTCTTTTAGTTATGTTTTCTATTTGTTATGTCGCCTGCTCATTCCCCGTGAGCCAGGGTATATATCTTATTGGCTGGAACGGGAATTGAAGTCACGTCTACTTTACATTTCACACTTGAGACTTAATCAACGCTTATAGCCACCACCTCATTGCATCAACGGCCGAAACATCGGAACTATGGCAACCAAAATGATGACCCTGGTCAAATATGTCACTGCATTATTATAATATAACTAGCTGTCAAAAAATGATAGCTAACTGTGTTTTTTGTATATATAAATAAGGTATAAAACCAAGTTTTTAGTTTAATAATTATTTTATTAGCAAACTTTTTTGTGAAAAATCTACCCACAACTAATATCCTTTGGTTGCTTGTTTCCTTTAAAAGAATTTTAAGTTTTCCTTCCCTTCTTGTATGGCTTAAGGCCACATAAAGCTGGCCATGACTAAATACAAAAGCTGGCAAGTAAATACCAGTTTTTTCGAAGCAACATTTCCTTTCAGTTGTGCTCTCCATTACTGAAACCAACCTAAGCTCATACGATTTAAAGCCACAAAAAGCAGTCCGTGACTTAGGGTTGATATTGTAAAAACTCCCCTATTCAAAATTTATTACATAAATTTCTCAATATAAATAAATTAAGGACATGTATAAACTGTTAAATTAAGACGTGTATTTATAATATACTTTTTAACTGCAGCCGTTTTATATTCTTGATTCACTCAGGCAGTAATTTTTTTCTCTAATGAGTTTGTATATGTTTGTGTAGAGTGTGTGATTGTAATAATTATTTGTAACACATCAGATAGAGAATATGGATGGTAAATCAAATTAATAGACTTGTCAATGTTATCTAATGGTTGTCTGTTGAGGTGTGACATCGATTATCGTTTCTTACTGAAAGAACGCTGGTTCACACATGCAAACATTCACATACTTTCCTTGTACACGCACACACACATATACACAGAGTTGAAACGCTGTTTAATTTTTCTTTTCAGCGTTGAATGTTCACCATCCCTCTTCCATTGCACATACACACACACATTCACAGACCTCCCTTTTACATACACACACACATATACTCACACAGATTTGAAACGCTGTTTGATTATTTTTTTCACAGTAGAATTTCCATCATCCCACTACTAAGTTTGCCATCACTCCTTCCTTCGTTCTTCATCTATCATCCCTTCCTTTCTCATTCATATGTTGTGACGGAGAAAAACACAAGAGTATTATTATAGTAGATCATAATTATACGATACTGAAATTCTAGCATACCTTGGTAATTTAGTAATTTAATGCAGAGCTACGGGGATATTTCATTATCATAATATCTAGCTACAAGTATCTTCCGAATAATAGTGATTTCAAAATTTGGCATAGAGCCAGCAATTTCGGAAAGGGGATAAGTCGATTAAATCGACTCCAATGTTCAGCTGCTACTTAATTTATCGACCCCGAAAGGATGAAAGGTAAAGTCGACCGCGACTGAATTCGAACTCAGAACGTGGGACGGACGGAATGCCGCTAAGCATTTTGCCCTGCTTGTTAACGGCTATGCCAGCTTGCGCCTTATTTCTTTCGAATAATATTATTGCAATTTCTTATATTATTGCTATATATCATCAACTCAATAATGAAATACCGAATTACTTTAATAATAGATTCGAGAAGCAAGTAATCACACAAACTTAACTCAATTTTGCTTACCAGACACCGTAGCATCGAGATCCAATACATTTAGTTTATACGCATCGCCATACATCAGAGTTGTAATGACCAATCACATAGTCGAGACCTGTATTTTTAAACTTGTAAAGTCTGGGTTTCTGGGGTGCATTAGTGTCATATTATCTCAGTGGCATTATAATAGTTTATAGAAATTCCAGAAATATCGTTCCCCGAGTAATTGATGTAGTGGAGTATTAATGTTGTAGTGGTGTGAGATTAATTATGCTGCTTACAGCCAGAACAGAAACATTCTCGATTGGCGCTTGATTATCTACCTTACACAGTACTGTTGTAGCCAAGATAACGTGGTTTCTCGGTGTCATGTTGTCGGATCACAAATTATTCCTTTTATTTTCTTACGTTTTCTTTGAAGATTTACTGAGGATTGAACAAAAATGCATATTTATGTGTTTTTAATTGTGTGTGTTTAAGTGTGTGTGTGGGGCGTGTGTGTAACTGAAATATATATTATTGATAATAAAATGAATCCCCAGTTGTACGGGGGAGTAAAAACCGGTACCACTTTTAATTCTGCTCACATTTATTACCTGTAATAGCATTGTGCATGTATACATAGTTTAGAGAAACATTCATCTTTCGACGTAGAAGGAGTCAATTGACACAAGGCTAATTTCAGGGGAGTGGGTAAGCCGATTATATCGACCCCAGTGTTTAATTGGGGCCAAAAGGATGAAAGGCAAAGTCGACCTCGGCGGAATTTGAACTCAGAACGCGAAGACGGACGAAATGTCGCTTAGTATTTTGCCCGGCGTGCTAACTATTTTGCCAGCTCTCCACGTTGCAAGCACAATTGATATTGAACCGCACATTGTGTACATATCCACATATGTATCTGTGTGTGAACTCTTCCACATGTATTGGCACGCGTGAAGATATGAGTGTGAGTTTGTGTTTTTGTTGTGTCACATGTGTCAGAGGAGAAAAGGATAGTCTGTGATGACAAAAGTGACAACAACAACAACAATAATAATAATGATAATAATAATAATAATAATAATAATAATAATAATAATAATAATAATAATAGCGAAAATAACAATAATAACCTGTGTTAACATTGGCCTAACATCAAATATTCATAGAGAAAAAGAAATACCAATTTCATTGAACGTTGTTTATGTCTGGGCAGTTAGTTTATCGAATCCAAAGACCTGAAAGGCAATGCTGACTGCGGTGATATTTGAACCGAGACTAAATACTGTACATTATATAATATGACGGTCTACGGTTAGATAAGAAAAATTAAAATTAGAATCTACTGGAAGACATTAGAAGTTGATTAATTCCATTGCTAGTTCGACGTCATCTATATAGCACAAATTATTCTTAAAAAAACAACAAAAAATCTTTCAGTTTGGATTATATCTTCCATAATATGGTCAAACTAGACGGAGAAAGTATGATTTATATGTTCAATGTTTAATGTTTGTTTTATATTGCTACGAGGCAAAGATTCAAGGCAAAGTGGTGGATGGTTCCAGTTCCGATCACAAAACAGTAACTAAATCCTTCTTTCAATGCAGTTTAGGAAAGTGTTTGTGTGTTTTACCTCGGTCCGGCCAATGGGAAGATCACGATCGTTGCATGCAAAAGTTCCATTTTCGCCTCATGTTCCAAAGCAATCAAGAAATAATAGATTGCTTTTGTTGCACAAAAGCAACACACAGAAAATTTCGTAACCACATTTTAAAAAATCTATTTTCGTGCAGCTCGTGCAGCGCTCATTTATCGGGTTTTCCTTGGTTTTCTAATGTGGAGCAAATGTCGGTCAACGTTTAACTCTGCAACTCTCTGAATTGTTTTGTGTGCGCACTCTACAATAATAGCCTCAAATATTATTCTCTGCAATCTTCTTTATCTTCAAGGCTCTCATCTCCTTTGCGAAGTTATGGGAATCAATACTCAGTTACACATTTGCTGACGAGTGAATTTGGATTTATCCGTCTATTTAAAATTTATTTTGGGTGAATAATATACATAACAAAAAATCAGCGAAAGTAACACCATTAGAATTCGTGTGTAGAGATTATTCTTCAGTACAGGGTCAAAACTCGGACTCTGGACAAGGAGCCTCAGCTTCGCCTTGAAGTTTTCCTATGAAAATTCGAAATTTCTCAGCATGAACATAAAACAAAAGAGTGGATTTATGGACACGTTCCACTCATCTCTATTATTATTTCCCAAACGCAAGGTAAGCTTTGCTAGCCATTGGCATCGTGTTGAGCAACAGACCACATTGGGTGTTATAGTTTAGAGACTTCCGTACATTCCTAGAGCAAGAAGACCACTCAACGCCTGTGACGACACTGGTGCCATGTTGTATCGGCCCAAGTGCACAACATTTCTTCTGGATAAATATCGGTAACGTGGCGAGAGGGGAGTAACATGCATAGACAAATTCCTAGTCTTTCAGAAAACTTTAGCTCATGCATATGCAGATGCATGGTCAATGTTGACCGACAGAGGCCTTTCACATACATAGATACATATATATATGTCTATGCTTTTTTGATTGTGTGTGTGCATGTATGTGTGTGTGTTCCTACGAGTGTGTGTGTATGTGTTCTTACGTGTGTGCTTGTGTGTCAGATATTATCTGTGTGAGCGAGAGGGAGAAAGACTAAGTCAATTGTGAGTAGAAATACTTACACACAATAAAACACTCTTTATTGTTTCTTCGTGTGTTCTAGTATGTCATAATTAAGCTGAGATAAAAAGCTGAAAACTAATACCTTCCACCCCTGTCTTGTCTTTCTTTCTCTCATCTCCTCCCTTCACATCCCCCTCTACCCGTCTACCTTCCACTTACCTACCACTTAGGCTCCACCCTATCCTTAACCCTGCATTTCTTTCCCATCCGAGCCTCATATGCCAGAATCACATCAGCTTAGGAACTGACAGGTTCCCCGGACACACTCACACTTGCACGCACTCACACACCTTCTGTCTAGCTATCTAAGTACGGGTGTGTCCAACCATATATACATACATGTATGTATGCATATACATACACACACACATATAATGTGCGCACTCAAATGCATGCAAACATGCATACATAGCCGTGTATGTATACATTCATAATTCATACAAAGATATGTACATAAACACACACACATAAACACACACACATACATACAAACCCGCAAAGCAAATATCCATCGGCACGTTTACCTCACTGGATGAATGTATTCGCATGTGTTCGCGTGCGCGCGTGCAGGCGGGCGTACATGCGTACATGTGAGTCTCTTCGTAGTTTACTATTGGACCTTTTAGCAATTGTCCAAATTATGCTGGGCTTGTCTTACTTAAGAATGACGATGATGATGATGATGATGATGATGAGGAGGAGGAGGAGGAGGAGGAAGGGAATGATGCAGAGAATGTGAAGGAAAGAAGAGGAGAGGGCCTAATATGATAACGTTGATGCGCACGTTATGATGATAATGATGATGATGAGGTGGTGGAGGAGGAGGAGCAGAAGAAGAAGAAAGAGGAGGAAGGGAGGCGGAGGGGGAGGGGGAGGAGTTATAGAGGATAGGATTTACATGTTAGTAGTTAGGTCTGGCGAATGATGGAGCAGATTGTGTAAGATGATCTGAAGTTGTCAGATAGATACACAACTGGAGATTGCTATCGGAATTGTGGCTTCCAATGTTGACGTCACCAAGAATGCCTGGCAAAATGGCAGCCACTTTCTGCAGAACAAGAAATATGTATATGATGAGATGGTTGTCTTCGAAGAAGCTGGTGTTGGGGTAGATTAAAATATATGTACGACGGTGTATGATGGGATGGAGAGAGGGAGAAGAGAGAAAGAGGGCGAAAGTGAGAGCGTGTGTTTGCACGCATGCGTGTGTGTGTGTGTAAGAAAGAGACAGAGGAGGATGAGAAAGAGAGATTATGCATGTGTGTAGTTTGAAAGCTTAAGATGGAAAAGCGTACTATAAAAATAAATAGAAATGTTGGTATTAGTGCCAATGAACGGTATTTGTGTTTTTGTTCACATGTTCTCATTTAGTGCAGCATTTTAGTTGTATTTTTTTTTTCGTTGTTGATATTTATCTGTTTATTTCATATAAAACATTTTAGTTTTGGTGGTATTATTAGGTCACCCTGTTCAGTTCTGCTTGAGCAAATTCGTTGTACGAACGTAGTTGCTCCAATATCAATTCTAATCCGTATTAGTTTGTCCTAATTAGTTTTAAATATTTAAATTCAATTAAGAAACTGTTAGAGCGACTTGCATCAAACTATGGTGATTCCTCTTGTGTGAAAAACACTACGTGGAAAAGACCAGCCATAGAATGGTATGGTGTGTTATTTGTCTGTCTGCTGGACGATCTTTACATTTGTGTGTGTGTGTGTAGGTATGAATGTATATAGATATGTATATGTGCATGTATATATATATATATATATATATATATATATATATATATATATATATATATATATATATATATATATATATATATATATATATATATACACACACACACACACACACACACGCACACATATGGAGGAAATCGACAGGTGGTCGAATAAGACCATTTCCTTGACCCATTTCACTCTATAAAACAACTCAAGATTAGTCTCCCCACCGCAAGTGTGTTCTATGACATTCCACAACGACAAGAAGTCACCCATCCAGCCCACTCACATACACCAGCAGCAGCCCAGCCACCGAGATGTTGGGAACTGCAATTCAAACTGAGCCCACTGGCCACCCCACACTTACTGCTACACAAGGCATACAAGTGATCATGCTGGATATCAAACTGGTAGACGTCAGTGCCTCCGTGACCACGCTTGTGGCTGAGAAGGCCTACCTTTAGAAAGCAGACACGACCACATTGGTCGCACGAAATTGACCCTTTCGTGACCTTTCACATCCTCCATATATTTACCACCACGTTTCAACTCAGTATATGCAACTCTGTAGTTCTCGAATCTTTTCCCAGTAGTAACAATTAGATTCCTTTACAGGTCCTTATCTGATGCAAGATCTTCCCAGTTATTAGTTATGATATTTATCTTTTTAAGTATGTTTTTAAAAGTTGTCTTATACACACATACATACCAATATATGCATATATACATACCGCCATGCATGTGTGTGTGAGAGAGAAAGAAAGAGAGAGATATATATATATATATATATAGAGAGAGAGAGAGAGAGATAAGAAGAGAATTGTATGACACAGGTTAGTACTAAAAGCAATGGTTCTTACAACGGACACAGCCACAGATTTTGGCACACCGACTTGATAAGGTCCTGTATAACGATATAGTATTGAATGTGATCGTGGTCAATCTCCGTTGGTGCAAAGTTTGCTAATCAAGTTCCATACAGAATCGTACCGGTTTCATTTTGTTCTCCAAATTAGAAGTAAGCAGAAAGCATTTCTAAAACAGATAATAAAGGAAATAATTCTATCACTGGATGAAATGCTGCTCTCTTTCCTTTCCTTTCTTTCTTTCTTTCTTTCTTTCTTTCTTTCTTTCTTTCTTTCTTTCTTTCTTTCTTTCTTTCTTTCTTTCTCTCTCTCTCTCTCTCTCTCTCTTCTCTCTCTCTCTCACCCTTTTTCTCTCTTGCACTTTCTCTCTACCATTTTGTGGTTCTCTCATCAGTTTCGACATCTGGATTGTATCCCTCATCTCTGAATATGAGAAAAACAAGTTTAAACATGAGGTGGCGAAACAGCAACTCTAAACTATTTTTCTGATCATCTTCGATTATATTTCTCTGAGCCTCAACAGAAAATACGAGTGGAACAATAACACCCACCACCACACCACGTAAAATGACGGCTAAAGGCAAAAGGGGGTGGAAACCCAGATACAAACAGTGTTATACACACTCAATAGACAAATATGCACATAAATTGGGATAAATAGGTAAAACAAAACTGTATAAAAGGAGCGGATACAAACAATATAGTAAGCGAACCCATATAAACACACAAACACACATACAGTGACTTCCCAAACTGCTGCAACAACACCAACAACGCGACGAACAACAACAGCAGCAACAACAAGAACGGCAACAACTACCATGATTGCAGCAGCGTAGGCGAACACACACACATACACACACACACACACACACACACACACATACACACACAGATACAGGAACGGTACCAGAAGTCGGGGTTCAAGGGTAGCAACAACGGCAACGGGGAGGGGACAGGGGAAAAGAGCGGGTCATAGTGCTGCTAAGCAATGATACACACACACACACATATGCACACACACGCACATATGCACACACACGCACCCCCCCCCCACACACACACACCCACAAATAGAGGCGCAAACGGATGCGCATGTAAGGATACACATCATAGAAGAACAGAATGGACTAAGTGGAGCAGAGCACACATGGAAACGCAAAGTGTCGCTGAAGAGGTCACAGATGTGTGACGAAAGATTTCCGGACAACGGACACGAGTTAAAATCAGAATAAAATCAGTAATAAACGAGAGAAGAAAGAATATACAGTGCGTGTGTTTATTTGGAAATAAAAAGGTCATCCCGAAATACAACAAAATCTGTTTCAACACACGCTTTCACATCAAGAATCTTGCAACACAAATTCATAAACGTATATAATACTCTATATCTTAATTGATGGATTCATTTATTGCTGCTGTAATCTAAGCCCATTGTGTTAACATCTTATTTCAGGTAATCTATCTACTTCCATTACTTCTATCGTCAACCATTTCCAGCTCACACTTTAACAGAGCAGATTGCTACTGTTGAAATACACCGAACAATCAGCGAGTAATTAACTGTATTGTTCTTGTTAAAAGTGTTGAAACATGCGTATAAACAAGTTAGTCATAAGTGCATAGAACGGGAGTATATATATGTGTGTGTGTGTATGAGTGTGTGTGTGTAAATATATGTGTGTGGGGAGGTTACGGTGGGGGTGGGAGGTGTGTGTGTGTGTGAGGGGTCTGTGTGTCTGTCTGTCTGTCTGTGTATATTTAGCGATTATTGGAGAATATAGATTGTAGGAAGTCTAAATTAGAAATTTAAGCCTGCAAATATTCATCTGGTATAGAAGTAGATTCAGTCTGTGTTTTGTTAGATTACCATTCAATACTGCTACAGGTGAAATGAAACCAGCACTTAAAGACTGTTGCTGTTTGTAAATAATTTCTGAACTTAGTGCCATAAATGCAGTTATCCTTCTTTCTTCTTTCCTGGGGAATTATAATAGCAATGACATTATATTACTGTAAGGGACTGGTTGTTTTAGTAGAGAATTCAATATGGTGTGTATATATGTATGTATATGCGTTTGAGTGTGCGCGCACGCATAGAAATATATAGGTACGAGTATGTGTTTGTCTTTGAGTGTTGTGTGTGTGGTTTTTTTTTTTGTTTTTGTGCGTATATGTGTACTTATATTTATATGTGTGTCAATAATATCAATCTTGCCATGGTACACGGAATTTTACCTTGTGGGACGAGAGACATTTGGGTTTCGATATAAATTTTAACACATCCATTACTTGTTCTGCTTTTATAATTCAAATGCTTCTGCTCAAACTCCAAATAAAGTGAGCCTCTTACTTGCAACCATAGTACTCAAGTACCCCCTAATAATCTTCATTATTTATTCTCTCGAAAATTTTCTAACTTTCAGAATCGAGTGACAAAATTTCGTGTGCAACAAGACAGAGAGAGAGAGAGAGAGAGAGAGAGAGAGAGAGAGAGAGAGAGAGAGAGAGAGAGAGAGAAGAGATGGTTAAGTAACAAGACGGAGAGAGAGAGAGGAGAGAGAGAGGAGAGAGCGAGAGAGAGAGGGATGAGAGGAGAGAGAGAGAGAGAGAGAGAGAGAGATGGTTAAAGTAACTTTATAAGATTCTCGCGATGTAGATGACACGGACACATCTATAGACGAGATAGAAACCTCGTTCGAAATGCGTCTAGGTGGACAGACAGCAGCAGAAGACAGAAACCACGGGAAACATAGATAAGAATGATGCGACGAGAGGTGGTGGGAAATTGTTGATGACATAAGTGAGCTGTCCGTGCTTTTCGAAAAAAAATCTATTGAACTTTGCGTCCAATACGTGCAAAAGGATTCAGAAATAGTATACATACATACATCCATACATACATACATCCATACATACATACATAAATACATACATACATACATGCATACATACATACATACATACATACATACATACATACATACATACATACATACATACGTACGTACGTGTAAGTATGCGTGTTCTCTTCAATTTTTAATTATTTGATTTCTTTCTGTAAGGATGGTGCTGGTTTCTAACAAAGATGCAAAGCTCCATCGTCGGAATGTAGAAAACAAAATCATTTTTACTGTTCTCTTTGTAGGGTGTATTTATGATATCCGTGTTAGCCGGTTAATTTTTTTTTCTGAAAGCCCTAGCTTTTCCAGATAGTCACTCAGGCATTTGTTCACAATACCAAATGCATCAATTATTGTTCGTATAAATGTGAATTCATGATATGAATATAGAAGCTGGAAGTTTCGAAACAGTTGTTCCATAGTTATCTTCTTTCGAAAAGATCAGCAGGACAGCTGACCTCCATATTAGTACAACTATATCCGACCTGTGATATTTGCACTTGGTAGAAGCTTTACGGGAAATGTCCCAACAATATTCCTTGTGTTGATGTTTGTGTATGTATTCAATGACATGGGGTTCTCTATATTTATCTCAGCACTTACTTTTTCGGATAGCATTGTATGTTGTTTTCGTTACAACATCATGCTACATTGGGAGGTAGAGCTTGAGGACTTTTTTGATCAGCTGCTGACCACACGTGTGATGCCTTTTCAGTTGCATCTTGGCTCACCGAGAGGTTTTCTGTCTCTTTTGCTCATAAAGTATCTTGTGACTGTCTCTTGCTCTTGGATTGTGATATGAACGCCCACGTCACATCACACATTGAAATGTGATTTGATGTAGCGGTCACGAATCCAAGAAAGGCTGCACTTGATGTGGATGTCACCTTTAAGTCTTCGGGGAAACATATACGTGCAAAGACTTTGTGTGTGTGTGTGTGTGTGTGTGTGTGTGTGTGTACCAGGAGTGTTTGGAATGAGTTGCAGTCCTTAGAACAACTCAGATGCAATGCACCTAAGTGGAAGCTCTTGACATACGACCGGCTAATTCATAGAATCCCATATTTCTCTTTGTAGAGATTGTCATATTTACTAATCCTCAGACATGAAAATGTAAGTTAATCTACGCATTCGCTTTATCAATCAACACATCTCTTTAGTGCTCATTTTTTGTTCCATGAAGGAACACACAAGCGCGTGCGCGCACACACAGATCCATTGTGAGCAGTATTAGCTCAAGATTTCTTCTACGATAGCCCTGGATCCACCAAACCTTGCGAGTGGATTTGATAGACGGACACTGAAAGAAGACTGTCGTATACATATGTGTATATCTATGTGTGTATGTGTGTTTGTGTGTGTGTGAGTGTGTGTGTGTGTGCGTGTCTGTGTATGTGTGTATCTTTGTGTTTGTCCACATTGTTCTTTGACAACCGATGTTAGTTTCTTTGGGTCTCCGTAAGTTAGTGGCTCGACGAAAAAAAAAAACAATAGAATAAGCATCATGTTTTTTAAAAAAAAGTACCGAAGTCGACTAAACCCTTCATGTAGGTGCTCCTGGATGGCCGCTGTCCAGTAAATGAAACAAGTAATATATGCTCCAGCATGACCGCGGATGTTGAATGTCTCTTATTGATTGTCTTAAAGCTGGCAACATGGTCACGATAACGATTCTTAAATGAATCAGCCGTCTGCCCAATGTAAACATACGGATCTCCCCTTGTGTGCACGGTACATTTATATACAAGATTTGTACTCATACAGAGATTCATCAAAGGACATTTTGATTTTTCTCTGCATGAGCATTTATCGGCATGATGCTATTTTTAATCGACACACCTTGAAGGTATCCTACGCCAACTCTGCTAATTTATGCATCTTATAAACAATAGCAAAATGCGGCAAAGGTTCAATAACCCACCAACTGGATCTAGCGAACATTTGCATCTAAATACCAACCAAGGAGATGTAAACCGCATTGATAAACATCACCTTCGATCAATTTGTAGTAGTAGAAATACTTATAATACAGCTAACACGGTAACAATGCCGATAAATGGACTCGGGACTAACTTATATACAAATAAATACGACAAATGCTTTGAAACCGCTACCTGTTATGCATCTCGAAGCTTTGTCAGTCGCGGTTTCAAGCAACGAAAATACTTTGACATAAATTAAATTTAAATGTTGAAGTGAATCTAACGGTATTTTGTGTGTTCTTAAATGGCTTATAAACATCTTCCACGCAGCAACTGTTTTTGTTTCAGCACACGATCTCAGACCAAGTCACTTGCTATGCAAGTATATCTCCGTAATATATATATATATATGTGTGTGTGTGTATGTGTATGTATGTATATATATAAATATGTGTCTGTGTATTATGCTCATACACACACATATATATATTTATATTTACATGTATATATCTATATATGCATAGACGTGGCTGTGTGGTAAGAAGCTCATTTCCCAAACACATGATTCAGTCCCACTGCGTGGCACCTTGGGCAAGTGTCTTCTACTATTGCCTCGGGCTGACCAAATCCTTGTGAATGGATTTGGTAGACGGAAACTGAAAGAAGCCGTCGCATATATATACACGCATGTATGTATATCCATGTGTGTCTGTCTTTGTCCCCCACCCACCCATCGTTTGGAATCCGGTGTTGGAGTATGTGCTTCCTCGTAACTTAGCGGTTCGGCCAAAGAGGCGTAATAGAATAAGTACCTGGCTTAAAATAATAAGCCTTGAGACCGATTCGTTCAACAAAAAGAATATAAAACATTCAAAGCGATGCCCCAGCATGGTCGCAGTCTAGTGACTGAAACAAGAAAAAGACTAAAAGAATTAAGTATATTAGTGTGTGTGTGTGTGTAGATAGATATAGATATATACATACACACACACACATACACATCTGTGTATATATGTGCGTGCGTGTGTGCGTGTGTGTGTGTGTGTGTGTGTGTGTGTGTGTGCGTGTGTGTGTGCGTGTGTGTTCTTCATTTCTAAAACCAGACACTCATGTATGTGAGTGTGCTATGCATATTTATGCGGATGTGATTGCATGTATGTATACATATAGAACACCTTCAATGACATTGATTCCACGCTGGAATTGGCTTTAAGGCAGCGAGACGTCTCCTTGTTAACATTTATAAAGTCGAGAGAGGAGAATTACAAGCGCAGGTACATTGGTGTCCGCAAAAATATGGCTCAGGCTTACCTCACTAGCGACGAATTTCTAAGGTGCAGTTGCTCAGATTATCTATTGTCTAGAAACCTCACTAAAATAGCCTTATATATATATATATATATATATATATATATATATATATATATATATATATATATATATATGCGTATATGTCTATGTTTGTTACATTCATGCATACCTATATATTTACATACATAAATATACCCACACATGAAAACACATATATGTGTATATATCTATATATCATAAATATATTACACACACACACGAACGTGTGTGTGTGTCTGTTTGTCTCTGTGTCTGTGTATATATATGTGTGTGTGTGTGTGTGTGTAAGTATATATATATATATATATCTTACCGACAGCTTTGGCATTCCTAATTTTTTTCTCAACTATTTGGAACATAAAGTGACGGCAGCTGAGTGAACACAATAAATAACAGTAAAAAAGAAACAACATAAAGAGAAAGAAGCAACAAAAGTATTTAGTATTTTGTTCTGTTCCAGGTAGAATAGCGAATTAGAGCTACAGAGCTTATATACTGATGAGAACACAGCTATGTCAACCATTTACACCATTTATATACCAACACAATCCTCTCTCTCTACTCCCTTTCTCTCTTTCTCCTTCTCTCTTTCCTTCTCTCTCTCCCTCTCTCTCTCTCTCTCTCCCTCTCTCTCTCTCTCCTCTCTCTCTCTCTCTCTCCCTCTCCTCTCTCTCTCTCTCTCTCTCTCTCTCCCTCTCTCTCTCTCTCTCTCTCTCCTTGCTACTTTACTTCTGCTTGTATTGCTGTTCTTGTTACGGTTACGACTGCTTCTGCTTCAGCTGCTGCTGTTGCTGCTGCCGCAGCTTATTCTTGCTGTTCTTATTGCTGCAGTTGTTCTTAAATGCCGTTGGCAAATATTTTTGTTGTTCTTCTTTTGTCGTCGTAATGTTACTTCTGTTGTTTCTCGTCTTGTTTCTAGCAGCTGCCAGGCGATAAGAGCATTAAAGGTTAACATGTCGATATCAAAGAGTACGCTCCCGGCAAACGTAGACTACTGAATGGTTCCAGTCTTGGATTACTCCAAGCTTTCCATTGCCACCTTTAGGGCCATTGGCAGAGTTGTCAATGTTGTTTTTGTCTCGTGTATAAATTGATGGCTTTGTCCCAAAACATCACGTCTGAATTCACAAGCTCTATATATCATGTGTCGGTAGGATATTTTTGAGCCCCACATTTAATGGTACACATTCCAGTGGAGTTGACTTCACCTTTAATCCAATACCAGTTATATACAACCGTTGATTCAACAAAACAAGTTTAGTAGCCATTTTTTTTCTTTCTGTAGTCAAAATATGTTTATATTTGCAAACTTCCAATAAAATACCTTCTAACGTAGATAGAACCTTGTTGGCTCAGATCCGAACCTTGATGTATGACTACCATATATTCACGGGGATCATCCCGAGAATATATTAAGGCGAGAATTGTATCGACTCCATAAAACATCGAGCCAAAAACACAATGCAATTATTCTTGAAATTAGCAAAATATTTGGCAGAGTGTCGAAACCTAGTTAGAATCTCAAATTACTACCCGTTGGCATACGTCCTAATCTTTCTTTAAATCTAATGTTTTTCCCATGTTTCCAGTGATAGAGCTTGCTTGTAAATGAGATCCATATTTCTCATGTTGTCTAAAAGCTTAATCAATACAGGTCCTTACGAATTTTCTTTCCTTCCTCCCAAACTTCTTAAAACATAAGTGCGATAATATATATATATATATATATATATATATATATATATTAATATATTATATATATATATATATTGGCACAAGTACTCAAATTTTAAGGGTAGGATATAGTTAATAAATTTGGCCTTGTATCTGCCACCTTTGGACATTATCAACCCTAGCATGATATTATGCAAGAAAGAACTCACCAGGAAATGGACTCAATAATTGTTGGGTATTTGGTCTGATAGTTGCCAATCTAATGCCCTAAATACAAGAAAGTATCCCATCAGGAAGATAAGCGGCAGTCAAATGAAGGACCTTCAGTTCGTGGGCATCTCTGTATGATTTCTCTATTCCGGTCGTTTTCTTTCTGTTTAGCTATGATAATAAAGGACACACTGAGATTTAGTTACCTTATAAATATGACGAAAGGTATTTTATCAACATTTAATTCAACTCCCGTTTGGTGAGGTATCACCAGGAGGGACAGATCTGCTCGCTCAAAGGGACTTACTCTAGATAAATGACACAAAGTCCCGATAGATTATGGGCGTCACTTCCATATAGCTAAGTATATTTATGAAGCTCTATGCACGATCTGAAAATGCAGTAGCAACCCAAGTAACACGTAGTATATGACGGTTATATAACAATTCAGTGTTGGACGGATCTAGTAACAGGTGATCTGCCATATTAATTTTAGGTGACACTAAAACTCGTGTTCTGATGTATAAAATTTTCGCAAAAGCGTCAGTGAAAAACTGTAACTCGAAATAATGCTGTGAACCTGGCTGTGCAAGAGATGAGTTTTCACTCTTTTATGTGTTCATTTGCGTAATTGCATTCATACAGACTGATATATGTGTGTGTGTGTGTGTGTGTGTGTGTGTGTGTGTGTATGTGTGTGTGTGTGTGTGTGTGTGTGTGTTTGGCATGTATGTATGTGTGTGTGTATGTATGCACACATAATGAAGGATAAAATCCAATAACGATCTTATCAGTGCCAGCATGTAATAAAAACCATCGAGGTAAACACTAATATAAATTTGTAATTATACAGATATAATTATAAGTAAGGGTACTGAGAAACAGTACCCTTACAAGCTAGAGGTAGATGTCGAAAGACTCCAAAAACCGCTTCAAATTACATTCCATTAACACAAGGCTGAAAGCGAGCAAATGAATAAAAGAGATTTAGTAAAATTTTGGGGTTAATTCTTCATCGTCCGATTTCTGATTTTGTAAAACAAATTACTTTACTGTCATCAGTAGAATATACCAGAAGTACATAAATATAAATATGTAAACATATCCATACAAATACATTCGTATATCTACAAATATGTACATATATCCACACGTATAAACGAGTCAAATACGACTATTCATCTCAACCTCGTACGTATTTGATCAAGATAATATCGCAGTAAATAGCAGGATCGGAGTGAATAAATAAAATATATGTGCATACATAATTAAGGATAAAATCAATTAATGATCTTATCAGTGGACAAAATAAAAATATAAATAAATATATGTGTGTGTATAAATATCTGCTTGTCTAGCTATCTATCTATCTATATATTATCTATCTATCTATCTATCTATCTATCTATCTATCTATCTATCTATCTATCTATCTATCTATCTATCTATCTATCTATCTATCTATATATATATATATATATGTGTGTGTGTGTGTGTGTGTGTGTGTATATATATATGTATATATGTATATATATATATATATATATGTGTGTGTGTGTGTATATATATATGTACACGTACACACACACATATGTACACACACACAGAGTCAAAATGACTGAAACAAGTAAAAGAAAATATATATATATATGTGTGTGTGTATGTGTGTGTGTGTGTACATATATATATATAATACATACATACATACATACATACATACATTAATACATACATACATACATACATACATACATACATACATACATATGTATGTTGTTAGTGTGTGCGTGACTTTACTTGTGTGAACAGAGTGATTCAAGCCCCCTATCTCAATACTCTTCCCTTTATCTCTCCCCCACACCACCCATCTCTTCGCAATGACCTTCGAACAACTCGCCGAGTCATTTATTATTACCCCACAACTCTCTCTTTCTCACTCTCTCAGGTTCGTTCTTGCAACTGAACAGGATTACCGCAATACTGTGCCATTTTTTTAAGGAGAACGAATATTCTGTCATCGTCAAATATGTATGTAAGCATTTCAATAAAATTAATGTGTGTGAAACGGAGTGTATGTTTGCGTGTGTCTGGTGCATATGAGTGTGAAAATACCTGCATGTCGATTTCGGGTCTGAATGGCCATAGGGCAATTCACAGGGATCATATCTCACAGACCTGTGGAAGTTAGAACTCTCGTCTGTCGCGTATGCTTCAAACTATGCAAATCTGCAGCGGAACTGAAGTCATCTGAAAGGTCATATACGGAATGTCAGAAATTCCATTAACAACGACGACGCTTAGCGAGACGACAGTCGTATTTGAAAATGAAGCAATCACCGCACACACACACATACACACACACATTATACATAAATTTTAACACTTTTACTTCGCGAGTTTAGTATATTATTATTTCATTTTTACTATAGTTATTGAATGTCCATTTGTTCGCCTGTAAATCGATTCTTTTATTCTTTTACATTTCTTTATATGACTTCATATGAATATATATAGAGAGAGAGGTGGGGGAGAAGAGCAGTCATGCGAGCTGAATGATCAATGTTTAAATAAAACATCGACAATTCTCCTTGATACGAAATGATGTAAGACAGGCGAAATGAATTAAGTCTATTTTAAAGTTAGCCTGGTTAATGCAGGACTGCTTTCATGTTTAAGGTGCAAACTAAATAAATCAATTTTAAAAAATTATTTAAATTTAGATTTAGTACACATTACATTCTTCAGCTGCGTATTCCATATTTTTATTGAAAAAAATATGCTTTACTTTAAAATGTATTTACTTTAATTCATCCACATCAATTGGTAATTCAAGGTAGACAACATTTCAAAATAAGGAGGAAAAAGTCATGTTTCTTCGTTCACAATTCAACACGCTTCTGACTTGTCGTTGGAAAGGTAGCGGTAAGTTATGTGTATATATGTAGAGAGACATAGAGAGAGAGGGAGAAGAACAGTTAAAAAAACTTTATTTCCATTCGTGTTGAACGATCAATGTTTAAATAAAACATCGACAATTGTCCTTAATACGAGGTGATGTCGGGCATGTGTGTGTTGTGTGTGGTGTGTGTGTGTGTGTGTGTGTGTGTGTGTGTGTGTTGTGTGCGTGTGTTCAACTGAAATAAATTCGAACTAAAATTATAGTCAATGACTATAATTTTAGTTCGAATTGAATTTAAACTTAATTGCAATTCGAATTTAATTATAGCCATGAAACGTACGCAGTGTTTTTACTTATATTATATTTATAATTTTTTATACATTTTGAAAAAATCTTTTTATACATTTATATATATATATATAATATATTATATTAATTATATATATATCATTTGTTATTTATGTATTGGTTATGTCTATCACTGTTTGAGTTACATAATAGTGGTTTTATCTCTAATTCATATTTCATAATATATATATATATATATATATATATATATACTCAGCATTATACAATATAACTGTATATTTACAAACTGATGTAAATAAAGAAAGCTAGCTCATCAGAATACCAGAACATCTTGGTTTCATTCGCTCTTTATATATACAACATATGGAAAGCCTGAACTGGACAAAATTACATTGATTTGGTCAATAAAAGGTAAGCAACCCGGTCAAGATATATTGTGTTGATATTATAAAAAATACTTTCTTCACATATGAATGCCCTCGTATCAATCACGCTAGGTAGAAATGAGGAACTGGCTGTTCTTAATTTAAGCAAGATAACAAGAAGAACAAAAAAACAGCAATAAAAATAGCAGATAAGGTTAAAAAAACTTATAAATTATATAAATATTAGCAAATAATATCGAAGCATTTTTAAGTAATCAATTACACAGGTAATTGAAGATTCTACAGAATTCGTAGCTGCAGTTTGTGTGAATATTTAGAATTCAACTCTTGATGTAATCATATTCCGGGGAACATATTACTGCAAACATGTTTGCATAATTTCTTGTATACTGAAACAGGTGTAACCCTATGCAAGTCACGTGGTTAGATAAATATGTATTCACCTTACAGAATAATTTTACCGGTCGGATTTTCTGGATTTTCAGCTTGATTTATAATTGACATTACAAATACTTTGTAATTGATTACAACGTGGACTGATAGCGAGTCCACAAGAGGAGCTACTGTGATAGCCATGCGGTTCTCTGAATCTATATCTTATATTACGGATTTGTGTGTGTGTGTATGTGTATATAGATATATATATATATATATATATATATATATATATATATATATATATATATATATATATATATAGATATATATATATAGGGAGAGATAGATATAGATAGATAGATAGATAGATAGATAGATAGATAGATAGATAGATTGTTAGATGCACGGTTTACAGAGAGGATTATTTCAATGTGCTTCGTGCAAATCGAACTTGCGTACATTGAGGAATGCATACATATGTGTGTGCATGTGTTTGAGTGTGTACGTGCACGCGCGCGCGCGCGTGTGTGTGTGTATGTCCACACGTGTGCGTGTGTATGTGTATATATATATATATATATATAATAATATATATATATAAACACACCACACACATATATATATATATATATATATATATATATATGATTTTCCAGTTTCAGCTAATGAGCTGTGGCCATGCTGGGGCACCGATATATATATACACACACACACACACACACATATATATATATATAGATATATATATATATATATATATATATATATAATATATATATATATATATATATAAGAGGCGATTCCGGATCATCAGCGTCACTCGGGCTCATCACAAGTTTCACATAAGACATATGCCTGCTCAAAGGATTTCACGTTTTCCGCTTTATTTCTCGCCCCAAATGGCTTATATTTTTTATATCTAGCACACTATGTCTTTCTCCATTTCTAAGTTAAGGGTAAACCCTGCAAAACACAACTGATCTTTACACAAGACGCACAGAATAATGGCAATCAAATAACGACAGCGGAGTGCACAACAATCATCAGCGATCTGACTGTTGCCTGTAATCTTGACAAGAGATGCCAGTTAGTCTTTTACACTTACCAGGCTCGTTCTTATTAGCCCGAGTTGCTGGATAATTTTTCGTCCCTTTAAGAATGTGGTAGAATGGAAACTTTTCACAGATTGGATTTTAAATCCTAATCTTTATAGAAATTTATTGTTTCAAGAAAACATTGAATTTGAATTGCTTTTAATTTTTACGATTATAGATAACAACTCGGGCTGTAACTTCTGAGCCCGAGTCAGACATGTGTGAACGGTGTCGAGAAAACGTCAGCTACGAATGATGTATTTTGACACAGGGCTTCTCTAAGATGTCCGCCAGACTCTGAACGAAAATAAATGAACTGCGACCATTCTCAATAAAAGGAGCCCGAGTTATTGGCTGCAATTACACACTTGAAGTCAGTGTTGGCAGGAATTAAATCAGCTTAAAAAATACAGGTTCACTTTACAAAATTTATACTCAGGCTAAGCCCTAACAGCCTGAGTGCGGAGTCGCCACTGATATTATATATATATATATATATATTATATATATATATATATATAATATATTTATATATATATATATATATATATAAGATTAATCAGCCGAAATTGCTAGGATGATCCGGTTCTTGACCGAAGATTGAAGTTTTTTGTATCGTCTTCTAAATGTTTTACGTTCTTGTCCCAGTTTGTATTTTTCTACATATAATATATATATATTATATAATATATATATAATATATAAAGTAAAAGTAAAACAGTCAAGAGAAAGAGTAAGCACGGTTAGGCATCCTTTTAATCGCTACAAATGTTTCGGTACATACAGACCCTCGTATATACAGGATTTAAAGTTGAGTTTAAATTAAATTATGTAATGATTTACCTGTATAAGAAGATCTATATGTATCTCCTCGTGCGATACTCAGTTGCTGTCTCCACAAGTAAACCTAAATTTACTTACGGAGACAGCAACTGAGTATCGCCTGAGGAGATACATATAGATCTTCTTATACACAGATTCTCCAGCAGTTTTCTTATCACTTCACTTATCGAAGACCCTTCGATTATAATTGGTTCTGATTTTTGTCTCTGATCTTTTGTCTTTGATCATTTTACTCAATCTCGGAAGTATTTTATAAAATGTAGAAATAAATATAACTGAAGCGACACTTTCAGTCCGCGGTTTTCTTCACTATGGACGAGATAAAATGAAGAAACTACAGAAGACTGAAAGACTGAAATGGGAACACGTATGTGTGTGTATGTGTATGCGTGCGCGATGGATGTGTGTGTATGTTTGTATGTGTTATGCATGCAGACGTAAGTAAATGTGAATGTCTGTTCAAAAATTGGAAAAGGAAAACGTCTATGGAGAACTGATAGGAAACAGCAGCTTTTATATCCTGTTTATGGGTTTTTATTTGTCCCTATTGTCATGCGTACATTTGGTTAATCTGCATAGAAACCTACAATTGGTTGGGTTCTCAAAAGAAAAAAATAATAAATAAAATTCAGAGCAGACTGATTCACTTTCTCCAAATACAGTCGAACGGCGAAAATTCGTAAAACATTGCCAGGATTCTACATTTGGAGCTCCTGAGTGAACATATGCACACAACCCTATATACACATGGAATACATGCACATTCCATATAAATTCATGTAAACAGTAAGGAGACATTCACACTTCTGTTCTGTTGTAGCAGGCATACCCACGAGCGCAATTTTATCCACATGCACATGCAATGTACGCATATATGCATATCTCAACCGATTCAGGTAACCACAAACTCCGGCTTGAATTCTGTAAAGGAAAGAAGCTTAAAGCAACTAGAAACATGCATATTTGTGCGTGAGCATGCACATGCATATGTATGTGTGTGCGCGTGTGTGTGAATGTGTGTTTGGAGATACAAAAAGTTGTGTATGCTGGCAATTGTGTGTGTGTGATTATAAAGAACGCAGTCAAATATCTGCTCCAAATATTTTTGGAATAACACAGACATATATCTGAATGCAATCTATTCCTACTGCAGAATAATCACAAACTATAAAAGAATTGTTTCGTTCAGACTCGGTCCTTTTTCTCTCTCTTACATAACTCTCATATCCAGACTTTTAGCGTTTGTAAACTTAACACTCTCAAGAACAAAATATACTTGTAAAGAGCTGCCAAAACTTTCCTGTTGAGGTGAATAAAAGAATGTTTATGCTGGTAAAAACGTGCTTTAAAGTCATATTCAGTTAAAATATTGTAGGATTTTGACCTAAAATTGCTGTTTAGATATAGTCTGGCTCAGTATATTAATGACTTTCCCAGACAGTCACCATTAAGCAGATAATCGTTACAAGCAGTACAGTAACTTGCTGAGGAAGGCGATTTCTTGTGTTAAAAAGTTTAGTATTGTAGTTTTTAATGGAACGGGTACCTATTCATCAATAGTAGATCAAGCGGAAAAGTCGTTTACATGATGGAAATGCTGTAAAATATAAAAGATGTATGGCTGCGTAGCTAAGAATCTTGCTTTGCGACTACGTCATTTCCTGTTCAGTCCCACTGCGCGGCACCTTGGGCAAGGGTCTTCTACTATAGCCTCGGGCCAAACAAGGCATTGAGAGGGAATTTGGTTGACGGTAACTGTGAAGAAATCTGCCGTACATGTGTGTGTGTCTTTGTGTCTTAGTTCAGTTTCTCCCCCATACCACATCATAATCGGTGTTAGGGTGTTTACGTCTCCATAAATTAGCGGTAAGGCAAAAGAGAGCGGTAGAATAAGTACTAGACCTTAAAAAAAGTACTGTGGTCAATTTGTTCAGTTAACTCCTTCAAGGCGATGCCTCAGTATGGCCGCAGTCCAATGATTAAAACCAGTTGTGCTCACGAGTCTAAAACCAATGATTAAAACAAGGGACTTACGAGACTAGGCTTAATGCTAATCTGTACATACCATGGCTTGCGGTCTATAAATAAATGCTATACGACCCAGTGCATGGAATTTCCCAAGAGCCTGTAGTGCTACTAATATGGTCTTGACTTAAACAGAAGACAAAATAAATTCATTAGTCAGTAATACATACATGTTATGGTAATGAAGACGACCTGGTCAATCAAGGGATTAAAAAATGACACCATCGGATACAGTGGTTCGACAATAACAGTATGAAGTATATATTCCATATCTTAATGATTTGAAGCTTGACTCGAAAAAATCAAAGTGTGCAGATATAGCTGTGTGGTTAAGAAATTTATTTGGCACCCATGTGGTTTCGTGTTTGAGCCTATTCGAGCCGACCGTCGAAGGAACTTTTTGGTGGGGTAGTTTTAAACTGAAGCTCGGTTTAATACTATCTTCTCGCTCGTGAGTACCTCTAACAGAGTACATTATGTTGCAAACATTTACGCAAGGTGTCTGGCCTGCCTATAACTTTCTTCCTTCTAACCATTAGTTTCAGGAACTAAGAAGGGCATTATGGGTAACACCCTACCTCTTCAGACTGAACCATTAACCATTTTTTATATTTTAGGATTTGGTAAAACCGGGTTGTGTGACATTTAAGAACATTAACGGCATTTTTGAAGTCAACACTAAGCTCATATATAAGAGACAATGACTGGGCGACTCCAATCCCTAACGCGGTTCCCAATGTCCCTCGAATCCATTTCATTTTATTTACACTTAGGAAAGTAATGGATGTCCCTGTTCCCAAAATATACGACTTTTGACGCTTATCAAACGAGACCAGTATGACTAGCACTTAAGTATGTACACACAGGCACCTATACACGTACACCTATATGCCTACATATGCCTTTATATACCTCACACCCGTCTACACAAAGTTCATACGTACACACGTAAACACACATTTACACAGCGAATTCTACACGCTGTTTACAGGACAGAGCTTTTCATTATTTCTCGTTGGTATATAGCCAGAGGTCAGCTGCGATCGAACAAACCCATGGTATTGTTGTTGCTGCTATACTCGATATTATTGTTGCAGCTATTATTTTTGTTGTTTTGATTCGTATTAACATTCTTGTATTCGTTCTTGTCCTGTCCCTCCTTGCCGGTAATCAGATCCAACGGAAATCGAGAAGATAGGTTCCACAACAGGACATACTTACAATGTCTGTCTCTGTGTCTCGGAGCTGGAGTGGTGTGGTGGGTTGTACACTGCTTTAGTTATCTTACACCCGGCAGATAAGTGACATGAAAGTTATATATGTGTACAAATGACGTGCCACGAATAGAGGACGGGTAGATATCGTGTAGCATTCAGTTACCTGATGAAGGCCGTCTTTGCAGTGATAAGATATATATATATATATATATGTATGTATATATATATATATATATATATATATATATATATATATATATATATATATATATATATATATATACAGAAGTTAGATGTCAGATGACAGGCAGAGGAAGAAAGAGTGTGGGGACGGGGTGGGTACTGAAATATATAAAGAGGATGGGGGACGGGGAAGATAGACGGAGAGTGCAATGAAAGTAGATGGGAAAAAGTGAAGAAGAAGTGAGGGGAAAAGTAGGAAAAGAAAGTAGGGAGTGATTAGAAGACAGAAATAGATAAATGAGAGCCAGAGAGAGTAGAGAGAGAAAATAAGACGAGGAGAATAAAAGAAACAAGAGTTAGTATAAAAGAAAGGGTGAAATAATCAGAGCGGAAGAAAGCCGCTCCCCACCCACCACTCAGGTAATCTTCAAATAAAGGTCAATATTGTCATTTTTTTAATTTCTGGCGAAGAGTAACGACGATGATTTGGCTAAAATGTGACTGCGCTGAACTATATCTTTTTATCTTTAGACTACTGCCATGTTAAGGCCTGCCTTGGGAAATTTCAGTTGATCGAATCGACCCCAGTAATTTTTATTTTTTGTTAGAGCCTGGTACTTATTCTATCGGTACCTTTTTGCTGAACCACGAAGTAAATACACAAACACATACACACACACACACACACACACACACACACACACACACACACACACACACACACACACACACACACACACACACACACACACACACACACACACACACACACACATATATCGTTCGTTGCTATTATCCAAAAGTGTCGTAAGTCTAAAACGTTGCTTTTTCAGAAAACGAAAAATTAGTTTCGCCATTCCAAAGCAAAACCACTTTGACTTTTTGTGATATCTTGGCATCTGAAGCAGCTGGACGTGCAATAGTTTGACTAAAAGAACCGACAAGCAAAAATAAATATTGCAAAAAAATGCATTCGACCAAAGTTGGACATACGACAGTTTAACATAATAGCAAGGATATATATGTAGCCATAAGCTTTTATTCTGCTTGTTTTGTCCCTCGTCCGTCTACTAACGGTCTCGTCTCGAGCCCGTCTCGTTTTCTTATGTTTTGGTCCCATTCCTGGCAAGTTTTTTGCCGGTGCCTTCAAAGTGGAAGCACTATTATCGATAATGACCAAAATTGCGTTCGACCCTCTGACCGATAACTGAAGAGGAGTTGGTGGCTCTCTGTGTTTTCCGTTCGTCTGTGTATTTAGTATATGCTCGTTTATCTACACGCTTTAAAAATTTTATACACACACACACACACACCACACCACACACACAACAACACACATACATACGTACGTACATCTCCATCCATACTCCATACATACCATAAATACAAATTACATACAATACATATATATATCTAATATAGGTATATATATATATAGTAGATATATAATATAGCTATATATATACATGCATATATTATATAATATATATATATATATATATTATATATATATAATAGAAATACTTCAAAAAGAAAATAGAACTACACGTGGAAAGATATGGGAGAAGTAAGAAGGAAAAAAGCGAAAACGCACACACATTGAATTTAAAAAAAAATAAAAGCCTTTTTTAATGAAAAGTAGATGAACTTACCTAGAATTAAGGGTAATTAAATTCATTATTCTGAATTGTTAAAGAGATTCAAAGTCAAACCGGTGTCGTCATTGCTATTCACTTCTAATTGTACTTCAGTTCACCTAATTGTATTTATTTATCGCGACTTTTCATTAACAAAAGCCTTTATTTTGGGGATATTCAATCTGCATTTTCGTTTTTTTCTTACTTTCCCTATATATATATGCATATATATATACATACATATATATATATATATATATATATATATATGGTATATATATGTATATATATGTATATATGTATATATGTATATATTATATATATATTATATGTAAATATATATATATCTATATATATATATATATATATATATATAATATATATATATATATGTATATATATGTATATATATGTATAATATGTTATATATGTATATATATATATATATATAATGTAATATATATATATCTATATATATATATATATAATATATATATATATTATATATATATATTATAATATATATATATGCATATATATATGCATATATATATGCATATATTGCATATATATGATGAATCCAACTGGAATCTACTCAGCATTCACTCTATACTGAGTGATGATACAATATGGACGTTTTTGGTGTCCTGTACACCTATTTGATTATGAAGATTTACAAACATATTGAGTGAAACTCAATATACCTACCATTATGAATAATACCAAATGTTCTTTTTCGGACTCTTCATAATGTGATACAAGTCTTTGGTGTAGTAATTGCATGCGGCTGAAGAGGGCTTTAAACTATCTGTTATGTCGATTATACATTGATGTAAGAATAAGTTGTTTTATAAAGCTCGAAACACGTGTACTGCGACATCCTTTGAGTTTGTTTTTCATTTCATTTTTATTATATGGATATATATATATATATTATATATATATATATATATATATATATATATATATATATATATATATATATATATATATATATATATATATATATATATATATATTCATATATATATATTCATATATATATATATATATACACACACACACATATATATATATATATTATATATATATATATACAGGTATGTGATATTTACCGTTTGTTATTTTTTCACTTAATCCTGAAAATATTATTTATGTAACGCTCGCGCTCATTAATTTTTTACGCACACACACACACACACACACACACACAAACATATATATATATATTATATATATATATCTATATATATATATATATAATATATATATGGTTTCTTTCTGTTTCCGAAAGCTAAATCTGCTTACAAGACTTTAGTCGGGCTGAGGCTAAAGTAGAAAACAATTGCCCGAGGTGTCACGCAGTGGAACTGAACCTAAAACCATGTGACTGGGAAGCAAACTTCTTACTCCACTCCTGGTTAAAAAAAAAAAAAGACTGAAGACATCGCAAACCAGCCGCTAGACATGCCTCAAATCACAACCTGCTCTCCTGTAATGAAAGCAAATAAATGCCCTCTCTGAAAAATAAGATGGGCAAGTTTAGTTGTAACTGATACACTTTTGATCATAACCTGTTAAACTAGGCTGACATAAGGTAAATTGATAACTGCAACACAGGCTCCCGAGCACTTTTATAATTATTGATAGGACCATCGCTTGAGCTTGTAATGGACGCTTTGGCAAAATCCAAATTCTTTTATCCCATGGTGGCAGGGTTTTACTGTTATTGTGAATTTAAACCAAGTTTGAACTATTGAAGTGAACCGGTCGCGTGGCACCATTACTTTCTACATCAACGAATCGTTGTGAGTTAAATAGGATGTTAGAAAACCACGAGGAAAGACTTGGTTATGTCATTGTACTCTCCCTCAACTCCGATTTATTGTGTCACACATGTACTCATGTGTTATGCAGAGTACATGTGTGACATAATCCACACTTCCATAAAATATATCTCTATTGTATCTAATATCATACTCAGTAACCATTCCTTTAAAGGTAAGGACTACTTCAGCTGTATATACCCAGGTAGATCCCAGAAGTGATAAACTATGCTCAAAATATCACACCATATAACTATTCCTTTAAGTAACTTCACCTGCCCTGTTTTTGAAGTTCCTTTAAATGTCACTCTCTATACCTACCTACACATCCTACACACCCACCCGTTCACTAGCTTCACCCTCTTCCCACATCACCTTACCACTTCATTCACATATGCACACACACTCACACACATGACACATGACACAGACACCCAAACACGCTCACACACACTAACACAACGATGCATTAATATTATACTTAGAAAGCTCACTCGTAACATTTACAGAAACTCACATACCCATGCACACATATTTCATCACCCCCCCTCTCTCTCTCTCTCTCTCTCTCTTTCTCGCCTTCTTCCTCTCTCTCTCACACTCTCTCTCTCAATACCTCCGTAACAAATTCTACATATATCTTCCACACTTTCTCATGCTCTAAACCATCCGTAACAGCTCTAACTTTCTCCATGTGACAACGCTATACGCACTGACACTTCAGCTAGCAGAGTTTTCCATATTTTAATTAATATGGATTATTTGAAACGAAGTTTGATTATTCAGATCTGCTTGTGGTGCATTTCTAGCAATCATATGTCTCCAGGAAACCTTCTGGGTATCTATCATTGTTACTCGAGATCGTTGCGTAATGTCCCAGTAATTAGTTCTCCAAAGAAGTGGATCAGAAAACAGTGTGTTTGTAGAGCGAGGTAGAGTTGTGAGGATAACTCACTTCCATATATAGACAGCAGCCTCTCTAGGCCGATGTCTATATGGAAATGAATTAAAGACAGTTGCAGTGCTAGTTGTCAAATAATTTAGATTAACGAGAAAGATAGAAGAAAAAAGCATTATATCAACTCAGTTTAGCTCAACATCACACGGTCGTCGTCAGCTAAGAAAGATTTCAAGACATATATCCAGTTTCGATGGATGAAAGAAACTTACTTTATTGTATGCAACACAGATTTTCTTTGATATTTCTCGTTTCATCGTTGATTGTCGGTACAATTATGCCATGGCTGTCGCCAATATTGTCTCTCCAGACATTTTTTTAGAAGTCTTACTTCTATAAGTATGAAGTTTGTATCGTCAATATACACGGTTTCTGTTGATGTTTCTATTGATATTTACAGCATTTGTTTAAAATAATATATATCTGGGTTTAGTAAGAACATTGCACACACACAAGCAGACTCCATCATACATACATGTATGTACTAGCAGAAATATCCGACGCTGCTCGGGGTTAAAATGGCATAGGTTTTTATTGTTTTAATTGTTTGGGTCATGTGATTGCGGCCATACTGGAGCACCGATTTTAGTCGAAAAATCGACCCCAGGATTTATTCTTTGTAAGCCAAGTACATATTCTATTGGTATGTTTTTCCAAACAGCTACGTTACGGGGACGTAAATACAGCAACATCGGTTGCCAAGCGATGGTGGAAGTACAAACACACACACACACACACACACACACACACACACACACACACACACACACACACATACATGGCGACGAAATGATTGAAGGAGAACAGAGGCGACGAAATGGTTGAAGGAGAACTAAGGCGACGAAACGGTTGTGGAAAAAATTTTTCGCTTCATACACTCATTAGCACTTAATCTATCTGCAAATGAAATTTGAAGTGAATCGGGTGTTAAATGCAAAAGTTATTGAGCGAATAAAAAGCTGTGATCAAATTGAAAAATCGTTTTTGTGCTGTTTTTTGTCCTCCCCTTGCAGCCTAAGTAAAATATTTTTACTTAATAGTCATCCTTGTAGCATTTTCCACCTTTATCTCTAATTTGAAGCGAATCGGTTGAGACATGCAAAAGTTATAGTAAAAAAAGATCTTCCTTATGGAAATTCCTATTCAAAGCTCCTATTGATTTGTTCAATTGGCCGCTGATTTGTATTTATCGAGTTTTTTCCACAATCTGAGTATGCCATGAGGCTTCTAGATATGACTTCTAGTCACGTGTCAAGTTTCATCAAGATCGATTTTTATCGATAAATCCTAGCTAACAACTCTGCAAACAAACATACCCATAGACAGAATTTCCCACATATGTAGTAGATATATGTGTGCATGTATGTAGGTACACAACACACACACACACACACACACACACACACACACACACATATCATCAAAGCTTTAACTCGGTAGCATGTACCTATTTCTTTATTACCCACAAGGGGCTAAACACAGAGGGGACAAACAAGGACAGACATAGGTATTAAGTCGATTACATCGACCCCAATGCGTAACTGGTACTTAATTTATCGACCCCGAAAGGATGAAAGGCAAAGTCGACCTCGGCGGAATTTGAACTCACAACGTAACGCAGACGGAATACCGCTAAGCATTTCGCCCGGCGTATGCTTTCGCCACTTGCTTTGGGTGTCGCGTACAGACATTGGCAACTTGAGTGATAAACGGTAAATTTAAATATACTTGCAAAACTAATTTCTGTGTCCTTGCTAGTAATAAATAACTTTTCATATATATATATGTATATGTGTGTGTATGTATGCATTGCTCCAGCATGGCCACAGTCAAAATGACCGAAACAAGTAAAAGTGTAAAAGTGTATGTGTGTTTACACACACACACACACACACACACACACAAACATACATACACACACACACACACACACACACAAACATACATACACACATACACACACATATATATACATACATATAAATACATAGATATATATATATATACATATACATATGTATGTATGTGAGTTTGTGTGTGTGTGTATGCGCGCGCGCGCGTAAACATACTTGCATACATACACGTGTCTATGGGAAGTTGTTTATATCTATCTATTTATCTCTCTCTCTCGCTCTCTCTCTCTCGCTTTATATATATATAAATAAATATATACACATACATGTAAGTATGTATATTGATACGCGCGTGTACACACACACACATACACACACACACATATCTTCAGATATGCATCTATAAATATTTATTCATATCTCTGTTTTCATTGGTTGTTCGCTTGTTTGGTGAAGGAGAGGTTTGCCTTGCCAGAATCCCTAGTATTATTAATTTTTTCCTCGTTAGTGAAAACGAAAAATCATTATGCATTTATTAGATTAAGTTTCCTTTCTTTTAATGTTTCTTTTAATCATAGAGCATACAGCATTCATAAATAGCTGATATTTCAACCTAGTTGGGCCTCATCAGTACAAGGTTAGGAAACCAGGGTGCATTAAACATTGCGTTACATCAAATTAAACTGCTACAGTCTGTTTAGATGCAGTCCTGGCTATATTCAGCATGTGCGTTTGCCAGGAGAGATGCGTTCTAATAATGAGACCCAACACACACACACACACACACACACACACACACACACACATATTCAGTAACATAGTTCCAATCATAATACTTACTAGCCTATATGCACACACATATATACGTATATGTATTTGTGTATGCGTGTATATGTGTGTTTGTATGTGGGTGTGTGTATGTATTCTTTTATTCTATCTTTTACTTGTTTCAATCATTTGACTGCACGCACACACGCACACACACACTCACACACATACACACACATATGTATACGACGGGCTTTGGTCGGCCCGCAGCTATAGTAGAAGACACTTGCCCAAAGTTCCACGCAATGAAACTGAACCCGGAACCGTGTGGTTGGGAAGAAAGCTTCTTACCACACAGCCGCGCCTACGCCTATACGTATGTGTATATAAAACACATATAGTGTATATATAAATAACATTTATTAATACCATTGAAGATAAATTCTAGATTTATTGAAATTATTCTCGCTTGTGGAAAAGTAAAAGCAATTACGTTGTGACAACTGGGACCAAGTCCGATAATGTACAGACGTGTATTGCGCACTCGTGAGATATGGCCCAAAATTTTGCCAAAAGTTCGGTGAGATTCAAGCTCAAACCATCCAGAAGATTCAGCAGGCCTTTGGCGAAAATGCCATGGACAAAGCTCAGATCAAGGAGTGGTACAACCGCTTCAAGTATGATCGTGTCTCGATGAAGATCACGGTACGCTCAGGCAGGCCATACACAAGCAGAAACGGGGAGCCGATTGAGAAGGTTCGACAAATAGTTTTGTAACAATGTAGGAAATTGCTCACGAAGTGAGAATAAGCACAGGTTTAGTGCATTCGGAGAGTGTCGGCGAAATTCTCCAATGTGCTAGCGGAGCAGCAGAAGCAACTGCACATGGAAATCGTTCAGTACATGCCGGGCTGTACAAACCATGATCCAGACTTCGAGAAGACCAACATCACTGGTGACGAGACATGGGTTTATAGTCTCTCCTCGATGCGTTCGGTCATCGGACGAGCGCTCAGTACACGTTTGTATTCTGTACGGAACAGTTGGGGATTGACGCGGCCGACCGGCCATGAATCTTCCACCCAAATGATTCTTCCCACGCAGTTTGTTTTGGCGGGAAAAATTAAGTCGCATACTTTTTTGACCGAATCTAATATATGTGTATGTGTGTGTGTGTGTGTGTGTGTCAATATGAGGGAGTGAGAGTAAAAAAGGAAGGAGCATCAAGTTTATATATACTGATTGGTATACGAGCATATAAGTAGTATGTATGTATGATTAGGTTTTCGTAATGAATGAACAATGTTGGAAAGTAGAGATGGTTGAAAAAGAAAGAAAGAAAGAAAGAAAAATGGACTAAATGAATGAATGGATGAATGAAAGGACTGTTTTGTCTCCAGCAAATAAAAGCAGCAGCTTCCATCAGTGCAGTCTTTATTTATTGTAGATGGCATGTAGAAACTCGGGAAAGGAAATCCTGCAAAACAAGAAACCGTTCCATAATGAATGAACCTTCAGCCTTATGCGAAAACTTACTTCAGACATGTCTCTCTAGTATCACTACTACTACTACTACTACTACTACTACTACTACTACTACTACTACTACTACTACCTCCACCACCACCACCACCACCACCACCACCACTACTACTACTACTACTACTACTACTACTACTACTACTACTACTACTACTACTAACTACACCACCAGCACTACCGAAACATATCACCATCAGTATCACTACGACTACCACCAACGCCATACAACTCCCAGCGTCCCCATTACCACTACCAACTCCATATCACAACCGATACCACTATCAACACGATATCACAAGCGTTACAACGAACTCCACCACCACTACCACCGCTACCACTACACTTCTTTAGTAAACCGCAGACTGTTGGGCTTTACTGGTAGTTTCATAAGAAACTAAGCACATACCACTGTTGCACATTTATGCGGGGTGGGCTGGGGTGGGGGCAATGATGGCGTTGTTTGTGGTGGTGGTGGTGGTCGTCGTCGTGGTCGTTGATGATATAGTTCTGGTAGTAGTGTTAATAGTGGTGGTGATATGTGTAGTACTGGGAGGTGTATGGGTATTTTTGGTGGTGGTGACAGTGGTGTGAATGTTGTGTGTAGAAATGGTGTAGTGGTGGTGGTGCTGTTAGCGGTATGGAACTTGTGAACACAGAGTAGAGGAAGAAAAGAAAAAGAAAGAGAAAAAGAAAGAAAGGAAGAAGAAGGAAACAAGAAACAGAAAGAAAGAAAAGGGAGAGCAGAAAGAATGGAGGGAAGGAAGGAAAGAAGGAAGGAAGGAAGGAAGGAAGGAAGGAAGGAAGGAAGGAAGGAAGGAAGGAAAGTACAAAATAAATTAATAAACAAGACCAGTGTAGCAACTTTAAC
This sequence comes from Octopus sinensis, assembly GCF_006345805.1. Taxonomy (NCBI): domain Eukaryota; kingdom Metazoa; phylum Mollusca; class Cephalopoda; order Octopoda; family Octopodidae; genus Octopus; species Octopus sinensis. The sequence continues at coordinate 18,245,404 of NC_043009.1, read as the reverse complement.
AACAACAACAACAACAGGCGCTGCACAGCTTTAGTAGAAACAACAACTGGTGTAGCGGCAGCAAATTAGGAGCAACAACTATAAAAACAACAACAAACTTAGTAACAGCAAAAACAACAACAACAACAACAATAGTAAACAGCAATATTAGGAACAGCAATATAGACATTCCGTATAGATAGATCTATGTATATATGTCTATTTTCAGTACGAGTACTTACATGCACCTGTCAGTGTGTTTATACACATACACAACTGGTTGTGAACTAATATACACATTTATTTGCACACCGACGCGCGCATGCACGCACGCACACACACCTTTACACATGCATACATATATATACATACACACATACATGTGTGTGTGTGTATTTGTGTGTAATCACATATGTCTGAGCGTTTTTATGTATACCGGTGTATTTTTATATGCAACTACACACGCACATATATTTTAGGCATATACAAACGTATAAATACATTTATATAAATACATACATATATATATATATATGTGTGTGTGTGTGTGCGTGTGTGTGTGTATGTATGTGTATATATATATATATATATATTGAATACATATATGTGCATGTATGCATATAATACATTCACACATATACAAACATACTCATACACACACACGTACACAGAGAGAGGGAGAGAGGCTGAGGGAGAGATAGACATATACAAACATTTATATGTCTGTGAATGTGTTTTTGTGTGTACATATTTATTAGTGCGTGTGAGTGTGAGCATTTGTGCTGGGGGGTGGGGGATGTCAGCTAAACTTCCAAGAAAGAAAGTGTCTCAGAAATGCAGACAGCCCTTTCCAATGTAGGTTGACACGCCAACCGAGAGAGTCGAAACTGTATAACACTAGCAGACACCCGAGACTATATAATCAGGTCATACCTCTCACACAGACAACGTTGCACCACACAGACGTAGACAGGAGGAGGAGGAGGAGAAGAAGAAGAAACAGAAGAAGAAGAAAGAAGAAGGAGAGCAGGAGAAGGGAGGAGAAGGACGAAGAATAAGGAGAAGAAGAAGAAGAAGAAGAAGAGAAGAAGGAGAAGAAGGAGAAGAAGAAGAAGAAGAGAAGAAGAAGAAGAAGAAAGGAGGAGGAGAGAAGAAGAAAGAAGGAGAAGAAGAAGAAGGAGAAGAAGGAGAAGAAGAAGAAGGAAAGAAGGAGAAGAGAAGAGAGGAGAGAAGGAGAAGAAGAGGAGAAGAAGGAGGAGAAGAAGAGACGAAAGAAGAATAAGAAGAAGAAGAAGGAGAAGAAGAAGAAAGGAGAAGGAAAGAAGAAGAAGAAGAAGGAAAGAGAAGAAGAAGAGGAGAGAAGGAAAGAAGAAGAAGAAGGAGAAGGAGAAAAGAAGAAGAAGAAGAAGAAGACGAAGAAGAAGAAGGAGAAGAAGGAGAAGAAGAAGAAGGAGAAGAAGAAGGAGAAGACGAGAGAAAGAAGAGAAGGGAAGACGAAGAGAAGAGAAGAAGGAGAAGAAGAAAAGAGAAGAAGAAGAAGAAGAAGAAGAAGAAGAAGTGTAACATAATGATATATAGTTTCTTATAAAATGCGATCGTTGTTGCAGCGGAGTACAGAAAGAGGGGAGTGGGGTGGAATTTGTTGAGTATTGGCCTAACGATGGGAGATCGATGGTTCGTGTCATCTCGCTGACAATGTGAAATAAGCTATGCCATGACCGCGCAACTTCCACCAGTCCACCCATCCGTACGTATTTATGAGGGTTGGTCGAGCTGGTTATAGTAAATACATTGTAAATGTAGTATGATGTAGTATGATGCTGATTGATATGTTATAGAAAGCTATTAGCATGAATGATAACACAGAAAACAAAACAAAAAATAAACAGAAAAGAGAAAAAGATATTAGTGTGAAATTAGAAGTTACAGCAAGTTTTTTTTTTTTTAAATTTGAACCAGTGAGGAGCCATTCGATGTTCAGTGCTTTTTGATAGATGTTGAAAATGCCGAAAAAAAAGTTACAATAGACACACAAACACACACAGCATATATATATATATATATATATATATATATAATATATATTATATATATATATATATATATATATATATAATATATATATTTATAATGCACACGCGCATATGGGAGGATCATAATTTAGTGAAAAAATTATTTAACCCTATCCCGAACCTATACTTAATGCTAATCGTAACTTGACTCAAAAGTCATCTTAACTCTGATCCTATCTGTAATTATTACTACATTTCTAACCTTAACTGCAACCCTAATAAGCAACTTCAATATTAAATTAACCTATTATTTCATTTACATAAAAGAATGTCATTTTTCTGTAATTTTTCTTTCGCCTTGACTTTATTTGCATTCGCCCCTACTCCGAAGCTAGAGATGGGTTAACGGAGAGATTGCAGTTGCATGGATATAGGATTGAGTGAAATATTTAGGAAAGTGGAAGACAACAGGGATAAGGAGAGATGTAAAGATGGGTACACTGGGCACCAGTTGCCATAAACATGGACATTTAGAAACCTTAGGGTCGTTACATATCTCTCCAGGCGATCACACGTCTTCAGCATGACCAGAAAATCCTTCAGTCCTCAACATTTATTAACTCTCCCCGAAACTTAGTTAAGACATCATATATCATGCTCGGGTGCACACACTGTCCAACCGACTAACACGAAGCTGTTCGTAGCAACACACACCAGGTTCTGTCTCGTCCACAAACGTATTGCCTCCTCTCTCCGCCACTATAACCGCCCACACACACACACACGCACACTTACACACACTATAGGATCACAGTTTAGTGAAAAATAATTTAACCCTAGCTTTAATCCTATCCTGAACTTAACCTTGACCTCAATACTATTTTGAAAACAAACAGTAATCCGAGCCCTAATAAGCAACTTTAGGTGGCACCTGCTGCTACTGCTGGTCAGAGTAAGTCTTGTGTCACCCCCCGTCCCTCCCAACAACTCTCGATTCACTCGTCTATCCTCCTCCTCCTCTCGTTACTTGTATTGTTACCATCTTCCAAAACTCACCACCACATCAAACACTTTCTTCTCACAACGTTCGACGTCCATTCGACGTCCTGCTCACGTGTTTCCTTTTCCCTTGCAGATTATTGCAATTATTATACTAGCAAATATTCCACATATTTATGCATGAATCACATCAGTCTCAGGGCCTCCGAGAGTTTGAGATAGCTAAGGGCACAGCTTCTTCCTCTAGACCAAACCAAAAGTAACTAAAATTAAACGAATCCACCGATTAATATGAAATTGCATAAGAACTAGATATTAGTCTATAATTTGGTTGCGAAGTTGCTTTGAATTTGACTCATTCAAAAATTGATGTTTTAGTTTTATCTGTAACAATTTTCGTCAGGGATGTGTTACTTTAACTTTAGCAAACTACCATAGCAAATATGTCCTACTGCCAGATCCCTTTTTATTACATCGGTGTTCATTAATGTTGATGGAAAAGAATTGCAAATAGAAAAATATCGACTGAAATGTTGAGTTTACGATAACAGCACTGGAATTGTTAGCCGTAAAAAATTAATGGCTAAACCATACCCAGAAAAATCTCAGCAAATAATTCGTTGCACCGACATTTGGAAAACACACACACTCACCAGCAAACACTTAGCTAGACTGAGTTTTAATTAATTCTGCTAATTAAGATGCATATTAAGTATAATAATTAATATTTTGTGATTATTTTTTAATGGGCAAAAAGCATAAATGATGAAAATTGATTTACCGTGCACTGTGCATATATTAATATGGATGCGTGTTTGTGTGTGCGTAGGCGTAAGAATATATTTGTGTATGTTAGGGGGAGAACGAAAAAAGCTAAACATTTATACTACACTTTCACATATTCACAAACGTGAAAATATTCACCCGTATGTGTGTGTGTGTGTTGTGTGTGTGTGTGTGTGTGTGTGTGTGTGTGTCTGTGTGTCTGTGTGTGTTTGCGTGTGTGTGTATGTGCGTGTATGTGTGTGTGTGTGTGTGCGTGTGTGTCTGTGTGTGTATACGCACATATGTACGTACGTACTTCTATCTCTGTCTTATCTGACACGTGTGGTAGAGACGTCACCGAAAACGAGATAATACAAAACAAGTCTGTGACTAGATTTTCTCTGTCTTTTAATAGCCCAATAAATATCAGCCGTTTCATTCATGAGTCGTGATTGGTCTTAAAAGTTCTCCGATTGTGATTTTCTCTTTTACACTCCTCTGGCCGTGTCACTGTCATCAACGCCGACCTCCTCAAAAACATACACCCCCCCACACACACACATCCAGATTGCTATGTACGTGGATACCAACCACCATCACCTAATCAAAGGCAATATGATTTATCTTTTTAAGATATGAAGAGATTTTGTTTGTTATTTATTTAATAAGATAATTGAAACTAAACGTAATGGATATGTATGTTCGTGACATTCCGCCTGAGGTGTCATGTTCAAAAGTAACAGCGCAAACAGATAAATCTCTATTAATGTACAAGCACAAGCTTCTGTATTGTTCTCTTCTGTATTTTATTAATTATTATAAGATCCAATATCATTTCATATTTGTGAATTTAAAACAAGTTTATTATTCACACTATTATTTCATCGAAGAATGGGCTTTCGGATCGATTTGTGTCACATTTCTACCAATACGCCTGGAAATTCGCTTCCTGGCAATAGGGTCACGATAAAAACCTTGTTTAACTGCCTAAATATGCAGAAAAGATTGCGAGAATGATAAAGATAAATCGTCAACCGACGAGACACACATAAACACATGGAGAGAAACATTGAGGATATTTTAGATCAAACTGAAGAATGGGGTAGGGAAAGATTCTCAACACATGGAGTCTTATTTTAGTTTTGTCCTATTTCAAAAATTAGTTTGTGTTGCACACATTCAAATACACACACACACACACTGTCCTTCCAGCAGCAGATTGTCGCATTTCTCTCCAATACTATCACGTTTTGTTATTTCACGTCTCTGTCTATTAAGCAATTGAGTGTTATAGATATATTTATCTAAGCTGATATCAACGTGTACACATGTACATGCACATATATACACACAAATCACACACACACACTCACATATGTATATGTATGTATGTCTATATTTATAAAAGATCGAACACCTTCCAGTTATAGAAGAGATGGCATTTGGACCAACTCTAAACGACATTTATTTAGCTGTGAATCAGCTGAATAACAATAAGTCTCCAGGGTCTGATGGAATCTGTGCAGAAGTCTTGAAATATGGGAGTGACAAAATGTTTGAACTCTTTGTTTGAAATATATTAATTTGTCACTGTTGGAGAACTGAGAAAGTGCCTCAAGACTGGATTGATGCCATTTTAGTCTCCTTGTATAAATCGGGCCAAAGGATCTGTGCGGTAATTTTCGTGGGATTTTGCTTTTGTCTGTGGTTTGAAAGGTATTTACCCACATTTTGTAAGAACATTTAAATACCTTCATAGTTCCAAATATAATGCCTGAGTCTCAGTGTGGTTTTCGTTCCTCCAGGGGCACAGCTAATTGTATCTTTACTATCAGACAATTACAAGAAAAGTGCATTGAACAGAATCTTGCTCTGTACCATTGCTTTGCTGATTTGAGCAAAGCATTCGATACTGTTAATCGAAATACTCTGTGACTAATTCTAAGGAAAATAGGTTGCTCAGAAAAATTTGTAAACATGATCAGGGCTTTGCATCAAGATATGAAAGCTAGAGTTAACTTTGGTGGTAGGCTCTCTGAATCTTTCGCCGTGGAAAAATGGAGTAAAGCAAGGAGATCTTGATGCACCCATCCTCTTTGCAATATACTTTGCTGTTGTGTTGTTACATGCTTTTCAAAACTCTGAGGAATGTTTTTAATCTGACCAGACTGAAATTCAAAACGAAGGTTTTTACTTCACTCATTCGGGAACTTCTGTCAGTCATTCTGAATCAGGTCTGCAATCTCTTGTATCTGCATTTGACTCAGCTTGTGATGATTTTGGCTTGAGCATCAACTTGGAAAAAAACAGTTGTAATGCATTAACCTGCGTGCGGTGCTGTTTGTAACCCCCATAAAAATTTTGCTAAGGATAAGTTACTTGAGGTTCTCGATTCATTCATCTACCGTGGAAATTCTTTACAAAATGATGGAAATCTTGATACAGAAATACATCTGCGAATTCAAAGGGCAGCAAAAGCATTTGGTGGCTTGGAGTCACGCGAATACTGCTTTCCTCTTTTTGGTTCTCACTCTCTCCAAGTAATCTGTCAATTTCCAATCTATCCAATTATATACCATCACAATTATTAAGTATCTATGAAAAATACCCCTGCACACGTATGATGCGACAATGTCAGTGTTGGGTAAAAAAGGATATAATCCTGAAGTACATTTACAGAAGTAATTCTGTCAAAAATCAACCCAGCGCAGTACCCTCTACCCGGTTATTTGATCTGCTACAAGTAACGACTAAATTGTTTTCAAATATCACACTGGCATCTTTAAAAAAAGCCCCATGACATTCTATATCGAAAAAAATTGAGATAGTAAATTGCTAGAATCGCGTTTTTGTCCCGGCTCTTTGCGTTCTTAGGTAGTTATTGGTTAACTCCAAATCAACACTGATCGAGCAGATTTATGATCAAAGACTTTTGAACGATGATTGATCCCACTTTATTATAGTGCGTCCTTGTATAAGATCGTTGGGTGTGAGAGAATTAAAGAGAATTAGCTGCCGGTTCTAGCAGATTGATTGACCACTTAGGACCACTTATAATAACAACAACAACAACAATAATAATAATAATAATAATAATAATAATAATAAGTACATCGAAAACTACCTTAGGAACGAGAACCCAGGTTCGAAATATGCCCAAGACACCTGATGAAGGCTGGAGGGTATATCAGGCGAAACGTTGTGTTAACAACAAACAAGATGAGGACAAATATACGTCAAATTTAAATAATGTAAATAATGTATATGAAAAACTAACTGCGAAAAAAAATTGCGCAGGAGCGAGTGTGTGGCAAAAAGCTTGCTTCCCAATCACATGGTTCCGGGTTCGGTACCTTGGACAAATGTCTTCTATAGCCGACCAAAGCCTTGTGAGTGGATTTGGTAGAAAGAAGCTTATCGTATATATATATATATACATATATGTGTGTGTGTTCCCAAATACCGCTTGACAACCGGTGTTGGTATGGCTTAAAAATAAGTACTGGGGTCGATTCATTCGACTAAAAATTCAAGGCGGTGCCCCAGCATGGTCGCAAGCTAATGACTGAAACAAGTAAAAGATAAAAGATAAACAAAAAAAAATTTACAGTTAAAAGAAAATGTTATGGTAAGGTCAGTAAAAGGTCATTGTAAACGGTGTGGGGGGGGGTGAAATCACGAGCACGGATGTTGAAAATAAGCCTTCTAAAGAAATTATCAGAGATAAATGTTATCGATCAGTCTCTGTTATTTGGGGGGGTTCTGACTCCCAGGAGGACTGTGCTTTAATTTTGATTGGTTGATTAGATGAAGTGGGTGCAGATCTTGATGTTGGGATCTTTATTTATTTAGAACGTGAGCGTTCGTGGTATTTCTTTGACTCCTTCAATCTTTTTTCCTGCTTCTTCCTAATCTATTCTCAATATTTCCTTTTAAATCACTAAAAGTTTTGTGATCAGCGAAGCGTAACTAATCAAACTGCTACTCGTATAAAAAGAGAGGGAAAGCGAGTGAATAACAGAAAGAGGGGGAGAGATAGAGGGGGAGGGATCGAGAAACTGAGAGGGAGAGAGAAGCAGACAGACACACAGAGACGGATATAGAAATCCTTAACTTCGAACATTCCATAAAGAATCAGTAAAACCTCAATTTAAGGTGGTGCCAGGGAAAAAATATCAGCTTTATATCGGAATTATATCCCTCGACGATTAATTCTGTCTTCCTTTCTCCCTCTCTCTCTCTCTCTCTCTCTCTCTCTCTCTCTTTCTGTTTCTCACTCACTCCGTTTCTTTCTCTTTTTCTCTCTCTCTCTTCTTTCCTATCTCTCTCCTTCCCCTCTCTCTTTCCTCTCTCTCTCTCTTCTTTCCCCCTCTCTCTCTTCTTTCCCCTCCCTCCCTTCATTCCCTCTCTCTCTTCTTCCCTATCTCTCTTCTTTCCTCTCTCTCTTTTCTTTCCTCCCTCTCTCTCTCTGTTTAAAAATTCGAAAGTCGAAAATATAGAAACCAATTTGCAAATTCTTCAAATCGTCAAAATTATCGGTGTGCGTGCGTGCGTGCGTAGGTATCGTGCTTATGTCGGACTATCTACACCTTCCTCGTTTCCCTCCTCTCCGGACTTCTTACTCTTGTCGACGAAAAGCCATGCTCGAAACGTCACTTCCATTTTCCCCATTTAAAACTTTCACTTGACGTCAACCTAATATATTCACTGTGTACGACTTTTGTTCTTTTCCCTGTTTTTCAGTTTTGATTTGCCGACATCCATCCATCCATACATACATAATACTGGCATACATGCATACATACTTACATCAGTGAAAAAGAGAACACCTATACTGAACTATTGAGAAATCTGCAGTTACTCTATCCAGCTTACATGTTCAGGTTTATACCTGTAATAATGTGTGTTTTGGTTCTCTATTTTCATGGTCGCAAGTTTCCCATCGAATTAGGTTACTGTGTCAGATGTCTAACGAGTACGCATACAAACAAACATTTTGGCTAACTCAATGCTATAATATATATATATATATATATATATATATATATATATATATATATATATATATATATATAAATATATAATATATATAAGAGCATTAGGTTAGCCAAAATATATAACATACACATGTACATACATTTAGCCAAAATATATACACATACACATATACATACACACACACACACACACACATATATATATATAATATATATATATATGTGTGTGTGTGTATGTATGTATGTATGTATATATATATATATATATATATATATATATATATATATATATATATTATATATATATATAATATATATATATATACATACATACATACTTTCATGCATGCATACTTAAATACATACATATCCATACATATATATACTCTCATGATGCCTAAATCACAATGAACGATTCATGATGAGAAATTCGAAAAACAAAACCAAGTTTAAGTTATGAAAAATACTGTACATCATAAATGTTTTCTATTCTTATTGTATATGTCTAGGTATCTCGTCTGCTGGAGTCAATTTCCTCCTGAAACAGAAAAACTTATCCGGAACTGACATTTTGTCTGCAGACAATCAGAGAGACCTTCCTTAATGGCATATCAATTCAAGAGAATTTTTTATTCTGGAGATCATTTTCACTTCTCATTACTGACACAAGGCCTTTGCGTTTACCCCTCTGTTGAAGAGAAGATACTCTCATTAAGAATTTCTTTATATAGTGTTTAGAATATATTAATTCCTCTTTATTGTCCATATTCATGCTAATGGCGACTCTCTGGATGTTTGTGCATGTATATATACGGAATTTTGTCAGTGATCAGGTCGCGGCCTCAAAGCGACGAAAGTATTTTGGCAAATTAAATTTAAATGTTGAAGTGTATCTAACGGGTTTTGTGTTTTTAAATGGCTTATAAATACCTACCACGCTGCAGTTGTTTTTGTTTCAATACACGATCTCAGATAAGGTCACTTGCTATGCAGGTACATCTCCGTAATATACATATGATTAAGAGTGTGTGTGTGTGTGTGTGTAACAGAAATGTACATATATATTGTGAGTGTATATATTTTAAATACATATATGTGTGTATATGAGCGTGCGCACTTGTGCGTGTACACTACATTCTCGTATAAACGCGGACATTTGGAGACCTTCACTACAGAGACAGTCTCGAAAGAAAAATTCTCCAAAAAGACAATGCGTATGAAAAAAAAAACCCCAGCCCACTAGGCTGTGAATGACGTCATCGGACCGTAGGATGTATGTTTTTCTGTATCGTCACGTCCCATTAGCTACGGACACCAAATTCATCGTTTGTTACCCCCTCACTCCGAAAGGAACAGTTCTAATATTTAGACTGCAAATAGTACAACCTGGAATTAATTAACTGGAGGCGCATGAAATGCCTGAAGTTAATTATTTATGTTACATATATATATATATACATACCTATGCATGTATGTATGTTTTATGTATGTATGTATTTACACACACACTACTTTATAGATATAAATAAATATATATATATATAATGAATATGCTTGTGTGTGTGTCTTTATCATGTGGTGATATATTTTCTTCGTGTCAGCTCGCCCCAATCTTTTCCTTGAATAAGGCAAGGAAAGAAGAAAAAGTATTAAAGAGGAAGAGGAGCATGTTACAGTGACGAAGTAGAAGAAGCGTGTTGGTCATAGGATGGTTAGAACAAACGTGGAGTGGTGGGAAGAACGAAGTTAATAAACAAAACAAAATGTTGAACAGTTTAACAACAGACTGTAAGATGTTAAACATGCTTAAAGAAAGATTTATTTTCTCTTTGACAAGAAAGTATGACTGGAAAATACATTGCGGTTTCACAGGGAAATTACTCTATTTAGTATCTTTTTTAGTTGTTATAACTATTATAACTCTTTCGTTCTGTCTGTCTGTCTTTCTTTCATTTATTCAGGTGCTTAGGAATTGACTTCGGAAATTAATCACGAGAAAAACAATCCTCTTGATTAGACACTATAATGCGAAAACAGTGCCTAAATTAATGGGTAAATAGTGTGTCCGACCATAACTGTTTTAAAATTAGATAACCATGGATAATGAAAGGGACTTGATTTCAACATTTAGACAAATTTCTCGCTTATAAAAGCGGAGAGCTGGCAGGATCGTTAGCACGCCTGATGAAAAGTTTAGCAACATCTCGTCCATCTTTACGTTCTAAGTTGAAATTCCGCCGAGGTCAACTTTGCTTTCATTCTTCGAGAGTCGATAAAATAAAGACCAGTTGTACATTGGAGTCGATGTAATTGGCTTACCCCCCCACACACACACACTTATAAGCATTGTACCTATAATAGAAAGGATTATTCTCGCTCACAATATAATACGAGTCAAGGAGAGAGAAAACGGGTCGCGTGACCGGCTAAAATTAATAACCAAATGTCTCAAACACACATTGGCGCTTTCCCAATGTATCACGTTTGCGAAGAGAACGTCTCATCGGCACAATCGTGCGTACACACGAACACATATAGAAATGTATATTATTAATGCATGCTAACAACACAAATTAACACATACACAGTAGTACATGCACAAACATCCACATTCCCAGATACACACATGTTTTGTATGTACAAACAATGTTTTACATACAAGTATTTGAACGTCTATACCTACATATATACTCAAACACACAGATACACACACACACCAGCAATCATTAAAGCCAGGCTCTAGGAGAAGCAAGACAGTTCGGTGCCACTGAATGCATTACACTTTTGGCAGAAAAAAGCTGGAATACCAAGATATTCAATCTTTGTCTCTCTTATTTATCAGTAGCTATCTCTTGATCCTGGACATTGAGAGCATATCCTTCTAGGTGTAATGTGTCCACCACAGGTCAAGGAGAGTCTACTCTTCTTGACAATGCTGTTACGATCTTGTAGTTTTCGAGATGTGTAGCCACGTATTGCTTTTTGCTGGTGTGATGCCTGCTTCCCCTCCAATCTTCTGTTTAGCTAAGCCAGTTCAGCCTCCTTTGGATTACATGAGACAGTTGCATTCTCAGAGTACCTGCACGGCAGTTCTTCTCCAACTCTGTTGTTCTCGCTTTTGAGTATGCATGGAATGTACTAATTTATTTCGTTACTTTACAGGAGGTGTTGTCTGAGTGATACAATGCGACATTCAAAGGCTATTTGGACTGACCCTATGCCTCTACAACCAAGTCTTCGTCTCGCATACATCCTATCGACGTCGTTGTTGATGTGGAAGTTGCGAGTTGTAGTCAATAGCCTTCTCGTTTTCATGTGCGGGCTGCGGATTTCGTCAAATGTCCAGTCTAATATCCCAAATATTGGTACTAGAAGTGACACTGCAAAAGTATTGTGTGATGTTGTCTTGTTAAATGCAGACAGCTCTGAGTTGCATATTTTCCGGAGTCTACAGAAATACCCTTTTATTATTTTGGCCTTAGTCACAGCACCAACGTATGCAACATTCTCATCGACCACAAGATACGTATAGTTTTCATCATTAGAGATAGGGGAGATAGACAAGCCCTTGATGTATATATTCTCTGGTCGGCAATCTTTCTTCTGTTGACTATCGTGTACGAGCATTAGCTTGCTCACCCTCCATTCCTATGTTTCCAGAGAATGTTGTGACAAGTTCTTTTTGTGTCTTGATGCTGATCATGTTATCAAAATATAACTTTATGTCATCAACAAAGAAATGTGTGTCTGACAATTTTATTCTTTTCTGTATATCGCGCAGCATGTAGCCTTGCCATTTTGTTAACAGGATTGACAAGGGACGCACTGCCAGTACAAACAATATTACAGACAAACTATCGCTCAGAAATATCCTTCCTCTTAGGAACGAGGTAGTGTCTAACAAAGATACAAAGTTCCATCGTTGAATAGTAGATAAGAAAACAAATTCACATTTTCAAACTTGAAGAAACACTTGCATATTTTCGCTGCTCCACTTACGGATTGTATCTGTAATCTGCCTGTTAGCCGGTTAATTTCTTTTTCTGAAAATCCTAACTTTTCCAGGTTGTCACTTAGGCATTTACTCACGAAATCAAGTGCGCCAGTTATTATTCGTATAAATGTAAATTCATAATCTGAAGCTTTCGGAGCTGTTGTCAGTAGTTACCTCTCTCTTTCTCTCTCTCTCTCTCTCTCTCTCTCTCTCTCTCTCTCTCTCTCTCTCTCTCTCTCTCTCTCTCTCTCTCATTTTTGAACTCTATGGCGGTTCATATTTTTTTTGTCTTTCTCAAATAACAATATTTGTTATTTAAGTTTGTTATGTATGTATGTGTGTATGTATGTATGTAGGTTTATTATATATGTATGTACGTATATGCATGTGTGTGCGCGCGTGTGTGTGTTGCAGGTTCTCGATTACTGAAAGGATCTACTATTATCCATCTCATCTCACATTTGTATTACATACTTGAGTATATATAGCTAAAGACTGGATGTCTAAACCTGTGGATACAACCCTGATTAAACACGCAGTACATATATATGTGCGTGTGCGTGTGTACGTGCGTGCCTGCATGAGCGTTTGTGTGTGTTTGCAATTATGTATACACTCACATACATAAACACACACACAAACACACAAACAGACACACACACACACACACACACACACACACACACATATATATATATATATATATAAGAATATGGGGAGTTTAGTTCACTGGTAATCTAAACGAATAGGTACGATGAGTAAGTGCTATAATTGGTCATCCGTTAGATTCCAAGTTCAGAGCTGAGGCTGGAGCTAGGGATCCGTATTAAGCTTCTGCGTTAGCTTAAGAGGAAAAGGACAACAAAAATCAAGGCAGAACGAGTATCTTAAGTCATTTATAATAATTTAATTAGGATAAGGTAAATTTGAAGTCTTACAGCTGTTTCTGTGATAGGCTAGCATGTCCGTACACTGGGTATTCCGTCATCAGAGACAAGGCGAGTATATATGAAAGTTCTAGACAGGTAAATTCAGTTTATAAGGAATAGAGGAATAAAGAGAAAAAGTAGATAGAATACAGACAGGAGAAACAATTTCACAATTCATCTCTTTCCAGAGGGCGTGGAGGTTGGTGCCGTACTTCAGTGAAAGTACAGGGGATCTTCGTGGTTTTCATCACTGTCTACAATTTTGTTCCAATTTTTTTCAAATTTGGTATATAGATTATTTTGTATACTAATTATGAAAATGAAATTCATTTCTCCTATAAACCAATAATTAAAAGTTATTAGCCTTTAAAATTTGCAAAATTTGGGTATTTTAACCAATCTGAAGCGAGTATTTTACACATCACCGTGACGAAGAAATCTGTTTTCATAGTAACTAAAGATGCTGCAAATGCGCACAAGGAGTGTAACCACCACGTGTTCAATAATTGTTTGTTTTCATAATAGATGAGACTCACACTCACCAAATTGAAAGTACCTGGGCATCTCTAAATCATGGAAACAAACGCCGGTGTGGGACACACCGTTCCATGGTTGACTCTTATCTTTGTGAATTTATGTGGAGGAGGAGATATGCGAAAGATGATTTATTTTATAAAATTCTAGAGT
>NC_043009.1:18221042-18226042 GCF_006345805.1 Octopus sinensis | reverse complement strand
GGAGGTAGTGCTGCCCAGGTTCAAGAGGGTGACTGCTGGAAGACCCTATGTCTGGCAACAGGACTATGCGTCATGCCACACAAGTTGAAGAACCCAGTCATGGATGTCAGACAATTTCTGCGGCCGCATCACCCCTAACATGTGGCCACCTAAGTCCCCAGACTGCAACCCCCTTGATTATAATGTGTGGGGCGCAGTCGAGCGAGAGAGACCAACAAAACTGCTTGTAACACCAAAAATGAACCGAAGGCAAGGATTATGGCAACATTCACCAACTTAAACAAGAAGACCGTCCAGAAGAGGTGCGAAGAGTCCGAAGCCATCTGGAGGTTGTGGTTGAAGCCAATGGCGATTTTAGTGAATGAATTTACTCTTTAGTATTTAGTATCTTTATGTTATTTTGGTAAATACATCTGCTAAAATGAGATGTTAGTGTTATTTTCACTTTTGCTTAATTTAGACAATTTATTGACCGCTTGACCGCATCCTGTGTTTCTGTGTGTGTGTGTGTATGTGTGTGTGTGTGTGTGTGTGTGTGCGTGCGTGTGTGTGTGTGTGTGTGTGTGTGTGTGCGCGCGTGCGTGTGTGTGTGCGTGTATGTATATATACACGCACACATACATACATACATTTATTCTCTTGCTTGTTTCAGACATTTGACTGCAGCCATGCTGGAGCACCACCTTAAAGGCTTTTAGTCGAAGAAGTCGACCCCAGGATTTATTCTTTCTAAGCCTAGTATTTATTCTACCGGTCTGCTTTACCGAACCGCTAAGTTACTGGGACGTAAACACCCCAGCATCCGTTATCTATCTATCTATCTATCTATCTATCTATCTATCTGTCTGTCTGTCTGTCTATCTATTGAATGGACTGTTGAAAAATAGGCTCCAAGTAAGTTGGCTTTTTTGCGTAGAAAAACTGTTTGTTTGTGGAATTTCTTTTTTCTTTTTTGTGAAAGAGATGTCTAACAAATATTTTAATATGTAATTCCCCCACGTGGATTGAACTTCCAGAATTTCAAAAAAAAATTTTTTTCTTTGGTTTCCTTGTCATATTCTAAACGAAAATGGGTAAATCAAACCAGGATGCCATTGACTTCCCGCCTCTACGAAAGTCAGGGGTGAGGGAAGCTGAAGACAAAGCCGTTCGGCTTGAACGCACACAGGCTTTAGAAGATACAAACAAAGAAGTAAAGACGACGTTTACTACTCTAAACACTGCTTCCACCATTGCCGCTACCACTACCGCCATGACCGCCACAATCAACACCGAACACTCAAAGCAATTTTGTCGCAGCTTTAAGGCTAAAGAAAAGAATCATTTTCCTTTTCGAAGGAAGAACTGCTTGCTTGCAAGGCGATGTTTTAAAAAGACGAATACGCCATACAACTGCAAACACCACAATATATATATATATATTGGTTTTAAATTGATATTAAAATTAATATTAATTTATCTCCCTCCATTTTTATATATATATACAGGGAGAGAGAGAGAGAGAGAGAGAGAGAGGAGAGAGAGAGAGAGAGAGAGATGTACTCGCATAGCAAGTAATTGGATCTGAGATCGTGTGTTGAAACGAAAACATTGCAGCGTGGAAGGTGTTTGAAGCATTTAAGAAAACACACAAAGCCGTTCGATTCACTTCAACATTTAAGTTTAATTTGTCAAAATATTTTCGTCGCTAAAATCCGCGACCTGTTCACTGACAAAAATCCGGGCTTATAAACACTTCCACGCTGCAATTGTATATATATATATATATCACAGAAGAAATTTAAAAAAAAAACCCAATTATTTACAAGACACTCAACCTAAAAACAAAACTATATGAAACTGCCACCCAAGAAACAGTAGAAAAATGTTAAAGACTACATCACAAAAAGATGCCACGATCGAAGTTAGATTCGACATTGAAGGACGAGCCAAGGACCTTTCCACAAAGTCCTTTGAATGCGACAACTTAATGATGATCCCTACATACCTTACTCGTAGGGTCACAAATAAAATCAAAGATGTGGCCCCTGAGATAGAAATAAAATGGCTTGTGTTTGCCATTTGTTACGATATCGAGGAGGAAATCCATATCCTGGACCAACAAAATTGGATTGGCCAAGGAGTAGAAATGACACTAAGTCACATAATCTGCTTATCATAGCCATCAGCGAGACCAGACTCTACAACCCACGGGCCCGCTAGTCCATGTTCAACGGACATTTCGACATTTATTTTTCTCCGCGTCTGCCGAGAATGAGCGGGGATGGCACCGCGGTACTTCTTCGGAAGAATCTGGATCTCAAAGTAAGCGCAATTTTCCTAGACTCGGAGGGTAGGCTGGTCTTCTTGATGTCGATGGCAGTAATGGGTGTGCTTTCCGACTGATAGCAGTTTATGCATCGATCTTGACAGGTCGGCCAGGTTTCTTTCGACGTCTGGAGGTTTTCCTGGGAACGTCTCGACCTTTACTTTTAGTGGGGCATTAGAACGCTACCTTGGACACGCATCTAGACTACGTGGGCAGAGATAGTAATAGACCTGCTCAGACGTTTCCAACTGCCTGAGAGGTAACGACTGGACAACCCGAATGTGGTCATGGAGCAACAGTAGCGGGTCGTCAAGGTCGTATTTAGAGTATTCTGTAGGACAGTGGGCAAGGATAGTGTAGGTTATCCACAATTCCATATAGTCAGCTACACAGATCATCTGACCCATTATATATATGTATGTATATGTATATTATATATATATTATATATATCTATATATATGTATGTATATATGCATGTATATAATATATATATATAATATATATATATATAATATATATATAATATATATATATATATATATATTATATATATATATATATATATATCTATTATATATATATAATATATATATATATATACATACGTGGCGGCCAAAATGTTCAGAACGGCATTGTTTTCGTCAGAAAAGTAGATAGATATAACTTTTTATCAAAGTTGTTTTATATTCTATAATTTTCACAGACAATAAATACGATATTATTTGTTATTGCCTGAGATTTTGGTGTAATTTGAGAGGATAATTCAAAAGTTATGGCTGAATTAGTGATTTACTGCAAAACCCATGGCGGCCAAAATGATCAGAACGGCTGAAAAAATTGTTCCATGACCACATTCGGGTTGTCCGGTCGTTACCTCTCAGTTGGAAACGTCTGAGAAGGTCTATTACTATCTCTGCTTATACCTACTTTTCTGACGAAAACAATGCCGTTCTGAACATTTTGGCCGCAACTGTATATGTATGTATGTATGTATGTATGTATGTATGTATGTATGTATGTATGTATGTATATTTATATATGGTTCAAATTTACAGAAAACAAAAGACGAAAACAGGTGTATTAGATTAACGCTCTGGAAAAATGTCTTCGAACGAAAGGATTAAGAGAGATTGAAAAAAAAACGAAGAGAGAAATATGTGCGGAGTTCAACGATCCAACATGACGATATGACTGGAAAAAAGAAGCTGAATGAAAGGCAGATAATAATAATAATAACAATAATAATAATAATAATAATAATAACAATAATAATAATAATAACAATAATAATAATAATAAAAACAATAATAATAATGAGGATGAGGATGATAATAATAACAATAATAATAATGATGATGATGATAATACTAATAATAATAACAATAAAGGTAACGGTGGCTCCCAACGAACTAAGGTGCACAAGCGTATGTGTGTATGTGTAATTGAGGGCGAGTGAGTACTTATGCGTGGGTGATTGTATGTGTGTGTTTGTGTGCGTATGGACGTGTGTATTAATGGGGGGAGCTAACATGTGTGCATGTTGTGTATAGCAGTTGATGTGTGCTTGTTCAGGTGGTGTGTGCACGATTGTATGTGTGTGTCTGCGACTAAATAGTGTGCATGGGTATAGTGTATGTTTGTGGGCACAAGTTATCTGTGTCTATGCGTATTGCGTGTGTGTATATATTGTCTGTGTTCAAGTAATATGTACTTGTATGGGTGTGGGAGTGTGCATGATGGTGTATGGTGTGTGTACTGAGTTAAACAGGGTGTGAGAATGCTTGTATAGTGGTATTATGTGAGTGGGAGGATAATGTGTGTGGTGTCTGGTGTGGGTGCTGAGTGTGTGTAGAATTCGGTGCAAGTGTGTGTAGAGTGGGAAGGTGTTTGTGGATGTGTGTGAAATGGTGTGTGAAGTGAATAATTGGAGAGAGAGAGCAGGAGATGTAGTAAATAAGATTACTGGAGGTGCAGGTAAAGACGGTGACGTGATAGGGTAGGTGCGACAGCATGGGCGAAAGCAGGGGAGGTCTCAGACTGGGAGGCAGGGGTAGGGAAGAAACTGTGGACCAGTAGGTCACGAAACTTATGAGCTCGTTTGAAGTAGGGAAGGAGTAGGCTAGGGAGGATGTGCAAGGTGGAGGGGTTGGACTGCAAGGGCAGTGTGGATAATCGTTCCCGGGCAAGGGCAGTGTGGATAATATCCATGTAGGGTGAAGTGGCGAGCCATGAGTTTAGACTGAGTCTCAAAGTCATGATCGTTGCTGCAGAGCCTGCGTAGACGGAGAAATTGGGAGTCAGGGATGGAGAGATTGGTGTGGTAGAGCAGGAGGTGGAGAAGTTAAGTTATATTTTTATTTGATTCAGTCATTTGACTGCGGTCACACTGGAGCACCGCCTTGGAGGTTTTTAATCAAACCAATTGACGTCAGGACTTATTTTTAAAGATTAGTGCTCAGTCTTTCGATCTCTTTCGCCGAACTGCTAAGTTATGGGGACGTATACGCACCACCACTGGTTGTCAAGCGGTAACGGAGGGACAAACACACACAGACAGACACGCGCACACACACACACACCACACACACACACACACACACACACACACACACACATATATATATATATATATATATATACGATGGTTTTCTTTCAAATCCACTCAGAAGACTTTGGTCGGCCTGAGGCTA
>NC_043009.1:18201042-18216042 GCF_006345805.1 Octopus sinensis | reverse complement strand
GAAACTAAAGCACGCCGCGTGAATCCGCTTGACATAGTTTGACCTTGAACACTGCTGTGCATGCGCACATTAGCTCACTTCCGCTGTTTACAGCAGTGCTTGGAAGGAAGATGTGTAGCGTTTTGATTGTCGCATTAACCATATCAAAGAAAGTTGAGCAGGGTATCTGCATCAAATTTTGCTAAAAGCTTGGCGATACCTGCCCAGAGGCCCACGCAAAGTTTTCAAAAAGTTTTCATCGATCTCGACACAATCAAGATCTTGTGGAATTGAAACCCGTGCGTCCTTTTGGTCAGCTGAAAGCAGTTTTGGGACAAACTTGGCAGACATACGTCTCATACCCAAATCTTAAGTGAATATGGACTAACTAATCTTTATATCCTCTGATAACTCTCGGATGGTGATTCGACAATTTCCCCTCACAGCTGCACGCACATCTGCGATGTTTTTCTCAGTTCTGCTGGTTGTGGATCTCCCAGAACATTCGTCAATATCGACATTTTTTCGACCATCTTGGAAATGTCTGAACCACTCGTACACTTGTGTGCGGCTCATACACTCCTCTCCAAACACTTTCTGCAATTTTGCGTAGTCTTCTGAGCAGGTATCACTATGACAACTTTCTCTGTCACACTCAATGCGACAATCAGGCACTAAACACTTTCGTTCCATGCACTGCTGTAAGCAGCGAAAGTGAGCTAGAACGTTAAAACTTAGTGCACATGCACAGCAGAGTTCAAGTTTAATCATTTCCTAGCGGCTTCGCTGTGCGTGCTTCAGCCTCATTACTATGGCAACAGTTTGGATACTTATTGATCACACCTCGTAGATATATATATAGTATATATATATAATATATATATATATATATATATAATATATATAATAGATAGATAGATAGATAGATAGATAGATAGATAGATAGATAGATAGATAGATTGATTGATTGATTGATTGATTGATTGATTGATTGATAGATAGATAGATAGATAGATAGATAGATAGATAGATAGATAGACATTGCGTTCCTTGAAGGTAATAACTTGATCCCTGACTCCCAGCATAGCTTCCTCTCAGGAAGAAGTTGCCTTACACACCTTTGGCATCCTGGGTATTGAAAATATTGATGAATCGCTCAAACTTGGTTGTGATACATCTCGACTTTTCTAAGACCTTTGATAAGATTGACCATGGGATGATATGTCACTAGCTACAGAGACTCAGCATAACCGGAAAATTTGGAGAGTGGTTACATGTCTTTCCAAAAAACAGAAGCCAGGCTGTAGCAGCCAATGGAGCCCTCTCTAAGAAGACAGTCATAGAGAGTGGAGTGCCTCAAGGAACTGTGTTGGGGGTCGCTGCTGTTCATGGTGGCTCTTTCAGGCATGCCATTAGTTATACAGACAGTGAAGTCATCTTCTGTTCTATTTGACACATTCTACCAGTATCAGAGGTTTGAAAGTGTTTAGTTAAAAACAAATTAATTAAATAATCTGTACGTCTAATTGAATAGATCTGAAATGGATGAAAGGCAAAGTCGACCTCGGCGAAATTTGAACTCAGAACGTTAAAGACAGACGAAAAACCGCTTCTAAAATACAAAATTTTGTCAAAAACTTTTAGAATAAACCCTGTCCTATGTGACATATTCTATCAGTATCGGAAGTTTGAAAGTGTTTAGTTAAAAAAAAAAAAAAATCATTAAATAATCAGTACGTCAAAGTCGACCACGCCGAAATGCCATTAAGCTTTTCGCCCTACGCGTTAACGTTTCTGCCGGCTCACTGACTTAGAAAGTGAATATTCATTTCAGAAATATATTCTTTATTCTTATTGCTGAAACATTACTCACTTACTTACTTACTGACATGAAATTTCGTAACATTTTACCTCATAACTCTTTTTCTACTAATTTTTGTTCAATGCAACTAGCGATTCTGAATTCCTCATGCATTTTTCTATCATTTTAGCCTAAGAAAGGAATACTTTTAATTTAAAATTTAGAAATTTATGTTAATTGAAGATGAATATCTGCCTTACTGCACCCCCTTGAGGTCGCAGATATTTTGCTGTAACTTTTTTCCACTGAACCAAATCTCAAACTCTTTATGTCAAAGTGTAGCTGAGGAAGTGTCCTCTTTAAAACTATTAACAATTTGCAATTTCGTTCAGAATTGAATTAATGGTGAAACTTAGAAACTGCTCCGATTAACGAAACGGTGGACTTAAGAATATATTCAACCACTACCGTGGTTAAATGATATATATAATGTTATATATATATATATAATGATATATATATATATATATATATAACCATCCTACCCATACTCCTTACTACATCCTACCGCCTTATGCGTGCCACCATTCACTCCAATCTCTCTAAAATACATACCATCGACCGCCTTCTCCCTCCGGCTTTTTCCATCTTTTTCTCCTCTCTCTCGCCCTCCCATGCTCACAAAACGTTGCGTTCTATAATTCTTTTAAATCATCTCTATCATCAATTTCTTGCCAGCACTAAACTTTGTAAACTCCACTCACTCCTCCATTCCATCACACTCGAAGCCACAACCCCAGCTCCTCCACTACCCTTATCCCTCCTTGATATGCACCCCACACCCACACCCATCCCCCGTCCCTCCAAACCCCCTTACACATCCCCACCCCTCCCTCCAGCCTTCCATCAGCCCGACCACCCTTCCTACCGCTACCCCATCCACCCCTTCTCCACTTCAGTCTGTTGTTACCATTCCCCCAGATCTTCTCCTCTCTGAGGCGGAGCGCTCCATTCTCAGTAGGGGTCTGTGTTTCATCCCCCTCACTCCTTTCTGCAACGAATTTCGGACTCGTGCTGATATCCACAGCTTTGTGCACCGTGTTAGGTTGTGAGCGCTTTTCCTCGACACTCCACCCGCATCTAACGAGGAGGACTACTTTACTGACCTGGGCCGCCGACCATCCCAGTGGACGCCTGCTCCTGACCAGTTCCAAGCAGTCGATCTTTTTGCGGGCGTCCCTGTCGTCTCAACATCTCTCCAGCCGAACTCTCAGCCCTTCGATCCCTCCGACGCCGCACTGACATCATTATAAAACCGGCCGATAAGGGTGGAGCCGTGGTGGTATAG
The DNA here is from genome assembly GCF_006345805.1 of Octopus sinensis. NCBI lineage: Eukaryota > Metazoa > Mollusca > Cephalopoda > Octopoda > Octopodidae > Octopus > Octopus sinensis. The sequence goes on along the minus strand of NC_043009.1, from coordinate 18,212,914 downwards.
CACGCGGACCTCTTCAAGACACCTCCTTCTACTGACCTCTGCCCTCTGATCTCATGTCCAGCTACCAATAGACTGTGTCCTCCACTATCCATGACCTCATCTCTTCCTCCCGTCTCCCCCACACCACCTCCAACCTCATTGTCCGCACCCCCATCATTTACTTCCTCTCCAAAATCCACAAACCTAACAACCCTGTCCGCCCCATCATCTCCGCCTGTAACTGCCCCACCGAGCTTATCTCCAAATATCTTGACCGTGTCCTTGCCCCCCTAGTGGCTTCTCTCCCTTCTCACATTCATGACACCAACCACGCGCTTCGTTTGTTCAACTCTTTCTCCTTCCCTCCTGGTCCCTCTAAACTTCTCTTTACACGATGATCCTTCACCACGAGGGGCTGCGTGCACTCAAATATTTCCTTGACCTCCGACCCAACCCCCAACCCGACACATCCACACTCGTTCGTCTGGCCGAACTTGTCCTCTCACTAAACTGCTTCTCGTTCGCGGGCGATTTCTACCAACAAATCTCGGGAGTGGCCATGGGAATGAGAATGGGCCCCAACTATGCGAACCTGTTCTTTGGCTATGTTGAGGCCCAAATATTCTCTAGTTTCACTGATCCCAGTCCCGAACTATATGGCCGTTATATCGACGAATGTATCGGTGCCACCTCACTCTCCCGCGAACATCTAGACTCCTTCCTCTCTTTTGTCAAATCTTTCCATCCTGCCCTCCACTTCTCCTGCACTATTTCTGACACCTGTCTCCTTTCTTGACATTTCGGTCAGCATTCATCACTCCACTCTTACCACCTCCATCCACTACAAACACACAGACTCACACTCATACCTAAACTTCTCTTCCTCCCACCCCAAACACACAAAGCTTTCCATCCCCTATTCCCAATTCCTCCGTCTACGCAGGCTCTGTAGTGCCGACCATGACTTTGAGACTCAGTCTCAACTCATGGCTCGCCACTTCATCCTACATGGATATCCCCTCACCATTATTCACACCGCCCTTGCCAGAGCACGTTCCGTGGACCGTGCACCTGCTCTCTCCTCCCGAACACGCCCTGCAGTCTCCCGCCTCCGTTTTCCCCCTCACCTACCACCCCACCATCCCACCTCTCCAACGCACCATTCTCCGAGCCTTCCGGCATCTCCAGTCCCACCCGTCCACTTCATACATCTTCCCTAACCGACCCCTCTCCTCCTTCAAACGAGCCCACAACCTTCGAGACCTTTTGCTTTCTATTTTCCTGCCCCTCTCTCTTTCTTTCTCTCACTCTCTGTCTCTCCTCTCGTAAGCGTAAGTATATCTATTGAGTTTTATCTCGAGCTGGTACTGCTTCTGGTGTTGTTGTTAATTTCATTGCCGCCCACTTTCCTCATGTGATCATTAAAATCTATTTGTCACGGAAGGGAGAAAGCGGGTCAAACACTAAGTCAATCCCTACTCCTTGTACAGGCTTAGCTTCAAAGTTTTACCATATGATCACACCAACTGGAGTAATGTTTTCGTTTGATTTGCTACAAGGAAAATGTATATAAAACGTTACAAATTGGCGCCAAATGAGTCTGAAGTCGTTTAGAAAATATAATCACTGAGAGAGTAATAAAGTTGAAAGAATGACTGGGAATGCTGTGTATTGTAGCATGTGATTCCCTATTGTTTCGTTCCCCTTGTGTTAAATATTAAAAAATATTTTTAGTCTCAGTTTTTGTTTCGTTTTTATTTCCATCCAACCGTTTGATCATACAACTGGCCTCAAGGGCTTTCCACAATCTTTCTCCTTTTCTTCCTTCTCATCATCATCATTCCCATCATCATAATTATCAGAAAAAAAAGACAAAAATCAAAACAAAGAAGAATACAAAGATGGATTCTGATAATCCTTAATAAGATCATCCTGTATTACTAAAAAAATGAGTAAAAGAAGCGCATGGCGATTAGTTTTGATGTTGGGATTCATGTTATTTATTTTACGTATTATTGTAATTGTTCTGAGATAGTTTGTACTTTCTCAAAAAAAATAAATAAAACAGCACAAACACAAACATATAGGCGCAGGAGTGGCTGTGTGGTAAGTAGCTTGCTTACCAACCACATGGTTCCGGGTTCAGCCCCACTGAATATATAATATATATATATATTATTTGTTATATATGTATTGGTTTATGTCTATCAATGTTTGCATAATAGTGGCTTTATCTCTAATTCATATTATATATATTTATACTGTGAAATTTGATTTAATACTAAATTGAATTTCTCCCTGTAAGTTTGGAGTTATACTCCCTAATAGTATTATTATATATATATATATATATATATATATATATATATATATATATATATATATATATATTATTATATAACATATATATATACATATATATATACATATATATATATATATATATATATATATATTATATGTATATTGTATATATATGTATGTATATATATATACATATATATATATGTATATATATATATGTATATATATATATGTATATATGTATATGTATATATATATGTATATATATTATGTATATATGTATATATATATATATATGTATATATATATATATATATGTATATATATATATATGTGTTGTGTATATATATGTATAATATGTATATATATATATGTGTGTATATATATGTATATATGTATACATATACATATGTATATGTATATATATATATATGAATGATTCCAGTTTCAGCTCATGAGCTGTGGCCATGCTGATATATATATATACATATCACGTGATCACGTGACCGACCAGACCATCAGATGTTGTTACACATCGCTGGTCACAATGCGTTCGCACTGTTTTAGCCTTCGAATGACGTCACCCCGCTGGCTAAGCGAGCAGGCTAACAGAAGAAAGAGTGAGAGAAAGAGTGGTGAAAGAGTACAGCAGGGATCACCCCCCCCCTACCGGAGCCTCGTGGAGCTTTTAGGTGTTTTCGCTCAATAAACACTCACAACGCCCGGTCTAGGAATCGAAACCGCGATCCTACGACCGCGAGTCCGCTGCCCTAACCACTGGGCCATTGCGCCTCCACACACACACACACACACACACACACACCACACATATATATATATATATATATCCAGTACCACTACCGTAGTCTCCTTTAGAGACTTAGAAATATTAATATATATATGTGTGTGTGTGTGTGTGTGTGTGTGTGTGTGTGTGTGTGTGTGTGTGTGTGTGTGTGTGTGTATGTGTGTGTGCATGTGCGTGCGTAGGTATGTTTTAATTTCTATTAATTATACATACATACACACTGAAATGCACTCATGTTTGTATGTACACATACACACAAACACACACATACACACACATACACACAAACACACACATACACACACTCACACTCACACACACACACACACGCACATACGCTCACTAAATGCTGTACGCAAAATCATTTATTCAAATTCAGAAACATACATGTACGCCACACTCTCTATATGCACGAAAATATCCAGTAACCACCAACTCCACATTGTCACAAGCAAACAGGTCCACCGGGCACCCGGCTTCCATGCCGAACTTGCTATCCACTCAATCGCCACTACCATTCATCTTTCCCTCCCCTCCACCTCCATGCAGATGATGAACAGAGCACGTGTTCTGGTCTTTCTTTCATGAATTCTTTCTTTCCTTTCTACCTTTCATTCTTCGTTTCTTTCTCGCCTTTGAAATAATGAGAGGATTAGGGGCATAATATACTCATTAACATAATACACCCTACACATAGGATCCAACGAGGAAGAGAAAATATCAAATGCATGGGAAAAAAGATACAGAGTGTTGGGTATAGGCGAGGGGTTGAGCATGAATTTAGAATTGTGTGTGTGTGTGGTTGTTTGACTGTGTTTATAATATATAAACCCTTCTTTCAATAAAACTCCTAAATTAAATGATTCGGTTTAATTGTGTGTTGCCCTCAAGTTACATTATTTAATGTAGGGCACCTCCAAGCGAAAAAAAAGTTTAACATCTGCTTGTATTAAATTCGAATCAGTGATACACTAACCTGATGTGTGTTTTAATCCGTCACACCTCTACCTCATACCTCTACGTCTTCTACTAAACTTACCTACGCCTGCACCACATGACTCATTCTCTGACACCAACATTTCGTATATCTCAGTCTGCGACTTAATTTCTATACTTTCATATCATATAGTTTAATATCTAACACCGGCTTGTAAATTTTAATGTGATAATTGCAAGTTGTGTATCTTAATCTATAGCACTCCCAATTGAAATGGTTTACGATTTGATTTGAACGGGAAATAAAGTAATGTGTAGATCGTCTCCGAGATAAGACTAGGGGACGATGCACCGGGAGTAAATGTGCAGAATTAATTGCTGTTCATAACATTTAAACGTTAATCTTATAATAATTCTGCTTGTCATTGCGTAACTTAGCGTGTCGGTAACGCTTTCACGTGATTAGAGAAAAAGAGGGAGAAAGAATAGAGGGAGAGAGAAAAGAGGGAGAGAGGAAAAGAGAGAGAGAGAAAAAAGGAGAGAGAAGCGTCCATAACTGAATATTTCACATTTTGTATGCTATATATGTTATTGATTATTTTCGTTTATTATTATTATTATTATTATTATTATTATTATTATTATTATTATTATTATTATTATTATTATTGAGTGAAAGAGCAGTGCATGCCATCAAAGTGACACTGGGGTAAAATATACGAAGCCCAGTATACCCATCATGACTACCCGTCTGATAAGGGTACACTAGGCACATGCATCTCAACCATATGTGCGTGACATGGTGATCTCATATCAAGATAAACAGCACATGACCTTGCAGGTGGGGCCAAGTTAGAATTTTGTTCTGGTCGAGTAGCCTATCCCGCTCAAAAGGTCCCTGAATAAGGGTTGTTTAAGGATGTTGAACGAAACACCCCTGTTTCCAAAGGTGAATTATTCAAACCCCAAAGAATCCCTCTCAACACATGGCTATGATGCTCCCCCACTACTTCTGCTCGTGATCAGAGATGCACATATCGTCAGCCAGTAAGGGACATGCTCAACTGGTTAAGGTCAAACAACTGACAAGCAAATCTGTGGTGTTGAGCAGAATATTTTACTGTAGCCCATCTTTTATACCAAGACAAAACAATGTACATGATAACACTTCCAATCAGTTAAGATCAGAAGCCATGAGAGCCACTGTCCGGTACTGCATATTATTATTATTATTATTATTATTATTATTATTATTATTATTATTTATTATTATTATTATTATTATTATTATTATTATTATTATTATTATTATTATTATTATCATCATCATTATTGAGTGAGAGAGCAGTGCATGTCATCAGAGTGATACTGGGGTAAAATATACGAAGCCCAGTATACCCACCATGACTACCCGTCTGGTAAGGGTGCACCAGGCACATGCATAACAACCATATGTGCGCGACATGATTTCATATCAAGATAAACAGCACATGACCTTGCAGGTGAGGCCCAGGTCGAATAGCCCATCCTGCTCAAAAGGTATTGAGCAGAATATTTGCTGTAGCCCATCTTTTATACCAAGACAAAACAATGTACATGATAACATTTCCAATCAGTTAAGATGAGAAGCCACGAGAGCCTCTGCCTGGTACTGCATCAGGGCATATTATTATTATTATTATTATTATTATTTATTATTATTATTATTATTATTATTATTTTATTATTATTATTATCATTATTATTATTATTATTATATTATTTTATTATTATTATTATTATATTATCATCATCATTATTGAGTGAGAGAGCAGTGCATGTCATCAGAGTGATACTGGGGTAAAATATACGAAGCCAGTATACCCACCATGACTACCCGTCTGGTAAGGGTGCACCAGGCACATGCATAACAACCATATGTGCGCGACATGATTTCATATCAAGATAAACAGCACATGACCTTGCAGGTGAGGCCCAGGTCGAATAGCCCATCCTGCTCAAAAGGTATTGAGCAGAATATTTGCTGTAGCCCATCTTTTATACCAAGACAAAACAATGTACATGATAACATTTCCAATCAGTTAAGATGAGAAGCCACGAGAGCCTCTGCCTGGTACTGCATCAGGGCATATTATTATTATTATTATTATTATTATTTATTATTATTATTATTATTATTATTATTTATTATTATTATTATCATTATTATTATTATTATTATATTATTATTATTATTATTATTATTATATTATCATCATCATTATTGAGTGAGAGAGCAGTGCATGTCATCAGAGTGATACTGGGGTAAAATATACGAAGCCAGTATACCCACCATGACTACCCGTCTGGTAAGGGTGCACCAGGCACATGCATAACAACCATATGTGCGCGACATGATTTCATATCAAGATAAACAGCACATGACCTTGCAGGTGAGGCCCAGGTCGAATAGCCCATCCTGCTCAAAAGGTATTGAGCAGAATATTTGCTGTAGCCCATCTTTTATACCAAGACAAAACAATGTACATGATAACATTTCCAATCAGTTAAGATGAGAAGCCACGAGAGCCTCTGCCTGGTACTGCATCAGGGCATATTATTATTATTATTATTATTATTATTATTATTATTATTATTATTATTATTATTCAGTAGTTTTATTTTTATAGCGTGCTTTCACTTCACTACCGAGCGCAGTTCTGTGTGCCTTAGGTATGTGCTGTGATTTGTTGTGATGCTCTGATGGTTATTGTATGGAAAGTGTTCTGCGTAGAATGTGTGCAGTGCCTAGGAGTGCAATTTTCTGCATGTTATATGTGTTTGTAAGTCCTGGTGTTTTTGTGCTGCAATTAAAAATCCTTCAGTCTCTGCTCTGAGTCCTGAGCTTCTCAACCATTGCTGGGATTTTTCTCTGTCTATTTCTTTTGCATTTAGTTTAGCCTAGTTTTTGCCATGAAGGGGCTTTTCTTGCCATCGTTTTATCATGGACCGTTGCTGTTCTAATTTTAGTTTGGATTTCATTTGTTTTATAGCTTTTATTGTTTCTTCTTCATATTTGTTAGGTATTGTGATTTTTTGTTTGTATTTGTCAGCTTCCTTAAATACTGAAAACAGTTTTTTGTTTTGCTCGTGTTTTCAGGCTATTTGTATTAGCTTTCCTTGATTTTGAAGTAGGTATGTTTGCACTCCTATGGTGGTTATTTTATAATAGTCTCCAGCTGTATAAGGCCTCTACCACCTTCTATGCCAGATTTTGAGTGGTGCATCCTAGATCCTGTCATTATTTTTCTTGTTTTCCTGTCTATTTTGGTTAGTTCATTTAATGTCCAGTTAAAGATATTTTTGCTGTAACTTATAACTGGCACGACTAAAGTGTTAATACCTATTATCTTGTTTTTAACAGTGAGCTCTGTTTTTAGTATTGATCTAAATCGTCTATAGTATTCTTTCTTTATTTTCTCTTTCATTTGTGTGTGTTGTGTCTTATCTAGTTCATGGATTCCAAAATATTTGTATATCTGGCTTTAGTCTAATTCTCTTATTTCATTGGCTTTATCTAGAGTGATGTTGCTACTCTTAACTAGTTTTCCTCTTTTCGGTGTTGCTTTGGCACATTTTTCTAAGCCAAATTTCATATGTGTTTCTTTGGTAAATCCATGTATTGTCTGTAGTAGTGCTTTGGCAAGGATATCTCGCTTTCGCTTTTCTTTTACTTCAGGTAAATCTGTTTCTGTAATGTTGTATTTGCACAGTATTTTTGTTTTCATTTTGTTGCTTAGTAGCGTTGATTGTCTACTAATTTCGTTAAGAATCGTCAGATCTTTTCTCTTTTTTTTTTTTTGATAGTATTTACCCCTAGGGTTTGTTTGGGTGGTGGTACTCCTGTTTGGATGGGTTTGAGGGAGCATCCAGCTTCTTTTGTGGCTGCAGTGGCTGCTGCATATATTATGTCATTTAGCTCAGTGATATTGCCATTTTTTCTGTGGTTATTAGTTCCGTGACGGCCAGGTTTATGCTATTTATTATTGATGTAGTTTTTTTGTCTATTTTGATTTTTGGGAGGTATAATCGGTTTATTATTATTATTATTATTATTATTATTATTATTATCATCATCATCATCATCATCATCATCATCATCATCATCATCATCATTATAATTATTATTACTATTATTATCATTATTATTATTATTATTATTATTATTATTATTTATTATTATTATTATTATTATCATCATCATCATCATCATCATCATCATCATCATCATCATCATCATCATTATAATTATTATTACTATTATTATCATTATTATTATTATTATTATTATTATTATTATTATTATTATTATTATTATTATTTTCATATACACTCAGCAGAATAGACTGTTGGAAGAGAAAAACATCCTAGCATCGGGTTACAACAAATAACCTTAGATGCCAAGAACCCTTCTAAGTATCCTAGCTGTCCCGAATAACACTGTTTTCTGGAGCTGTACTAAACGGTGTTTTACGCCCATTTTCTCTATCCATCCGTTCAAATCTGTAGGGATAGTCCCTAATGCAACTACTGGGATACATTTTACTCGCACTTTCCATTAGTCTCTGTAATTCAATGGCTAAGTCCTGGTACTTTGCTATTTTTCTATACTTCTCACATTAATGTTTTCATTATTTTGGGCTGTAAAGTCAATTATCTGGAACTTTCTATTCTCTTTATCTACTGCTACTAGATCAGGCCTTCTAGCTTCTATTACTCTGTCAGTTTGAGTGTTAAAGTCTCCCTCAACATCTTATATTTCTTACTTTCTAGTACTTTACTAGGTTCCTCTCCAAACCATTTATCAGTATGTTCAAATCCTAGTTTTCTACAAAGTTAAGCTCCCAGTGGATTACTTTTCCTAGATTGTCATGTCTTTTCTTGTATTCTTTCTGTGTCAGCCTGCTACATTCACTTACTATGTGAGTAACACTTTCCTCTTTTGATTTGCATAATCTACATTGAGAATCTACATGTTTTGTTTTTGTTTATCTTGGTTTTTTTCCAATTTGTCCTTCATGCTTGATCTTGTGCTGCTACTAACAACTTTCTATCCCCCTTTTCAGCCTTCCTTTCTGCAACCATAACCATGTCTCACTACCACTATTTGCTGCAACTATCTTTGGAAATCTACCATGCAAAGCCTTTTCCTGACAGTCAGATAACCTGGCTTTTTGGTTTCCCTATGTTTTGCTGTGAATGTAGCAGCTTTTAATAAACTTTATTATTACCTATATAGGAGTCTATATAGACTTTAGCTAACTCCACGCAGTCTTCTACTGATATTAACCCTCTTCCGCCTTCCTTTCTAGGTAAGTATAATCTTGCTACTCCTGTCCCGGGGTGAAGTCCTCCATTCATATTTAATTCCTTCCTAGTTCTGTCTAGCTTTGCTAGTTCAGTTTTTGTTCAATCTACAAAAGCTGCTGAGTGTCTAAGTAATGATACTGTCCAAGTATTTACAGCCTTCACTAGATTCGGACCAAATTAGCTTTGACTTCATTGGCTTCCTCACTCTTCTGATGTACTCCTCAATTTTCATTTCATTTCTGTAGTAAATACCCTTTCAGTTTGAATGGTTAATTTTTCCCTCACTATTTCTGAACCAATACTCTGCCTTTGCCTTCCTTTATACTAAACTGAGGACGATCAATTATATGACAGACATTAAAGAGGATAACGAGTCCACTTGGAAAATGCATCCCTTGAATATTAAGTTTCCCTTAGACTGTGTCACTTGACAAGAGATCTATTTTGCATTTCTTCATGCTAAAGCTAATTAAGTCTATTATGCTGTCTACTCTATTGATTATACTCAAACATTCACTTATCCGTGAGTTGGCAGAATCGTTAGCACACAAGGCAAAATACTTAGCGACGTTTCGACCGTCTTTACGTTCTCAATTCAAATTCCACCGAGGTCGACTTTGCCTTCCATCCTTTCTTTTCGGAGTCGATAAAATAAGTACCAGTTGAGCACTGGTATTAATGTAATCGACTTAAGCCCACTCCAAATTTCAGCCCTTATGCCTATAGTAGAAAGGATTATTATTATTATTATTATTATTATTATTATTATTATTATTATTATTACTGTTATCATTATTGATTTGTTGTCTGGTGGGACGTTATGTCTCATAGACAACCACTAATGAGGCATTTTCTTGCAGGTTTACTTGAATTTTTTTTCACTTTAACAAAGCTTAAGCTTCCACCCTTTCATGCTGGTCATAAAGACATTTTAACTGTACGTGCAACATGTGCGCACACGCACACGCACACACACACACTCTGTCTCGATATATCGACCTCTTTGTTAGGCGAAGGAAGATTTATTTATTCAATACTCGTTCACAGGTTTTGCAATTGAACGGGGCAGAGTTATAAATACAAAGAGTTAACATTTGACAAGAGAAAACCCAGTTTAAATGTCAGAACAAAAATACCACCACCAGGAGCAGCAACTTACTTTTTGCAAATGTTGCAGGCAATGAAGAGATTTCCGATGTAACCTACTGAAGAGAAAGAAGGGGTTTGGGCGAGGTATTTCACTATTTGACAGACAGATTTATCGAGTAAGGAGCAAACAAAAAGGTGACATAACTCTAAACATATAAATAAGCACACAAATAAAACCAGTGATGCCTTCCATATCTCCTCTGACCGATTTCCTTTAGATATACTCGAAGGGAAAGTTATTACCGGCTGTCGCACAACTTAATGGATTATTAAGCTGTGATATTGAACTCAGGCTCATGAGTGTCAGCTGAGGAAACATAATAAAACTCCAGATCGGAACTCTATCACCCACCTCGTCTCTCTTTTTCATCACACGCGCGAGCGCACACACACATACATACATATCGTTTTTCTACTCTAGGCACAAGGCCCGAAATTTTGGAGGAGGGGAATCGATTATATCGACCCCAGTACGCAACTGGTATTTAATTTATCGACCCCGAAAGGACGAAAGACAAAGTCGACCTCGGCGGAATTTGAACTCAAAACTTAAAGACAGACCGCTAAGCATTTCGTCCGGCGTGCTAACGTTTCTGCCAGCTCGCCGCCTTCATATATATACATATCGTCTCACCACTCAAAGAAGTCACAAACACACGTGTATTATATATATATATATATATAATATATATATATATATATATATATATATATATATATATAATATATATGAGTGGTGAGACGATTTAGCGTCTATTTCTCAGCATATAGGCTAGAAAAACTTTCTATGCCCTTTAATCATACATATAATTTTCACCGTAATTGGTAACATTTTATATACTGGCCACTGATAAAAATTTTTTTAAGAAAAGTATTATCCTCCATTATTGTAATTGGAAAACTTATTCGCTTCGGTACGGCATAGCGACCCTGTTGTGCCGACCGAATACGCATCTTGTTAAGTCAGGTTACGAAATTTGTTTCGGAGATGTTTGGGGTATTTATGTGTATCCGTGGTTTTGCGTTTTGCTTTCCTCTGAGTATATATAAATATTTCTTTTATTTCTATTAGTATGTTCTGTTGAAGCCAGGAAAACCTTTGGGCAAACCCAGAAATTTGGCTAATAAAGAACTATCTATTTTAGTAAAGATTTCCGTTAACTTGTTGCATCGAATTCAACACGTGTGTTTGTGACTTCTTGGAGTAGTGAGACGATTTAGCGTCTATATACCAGAGTATATATATTTCTGCTGCTTTTAAATAAAGTATATATATATATATATCGCCGTTGGCGATTTTTTTTTCCTTTGTCTTCCCTTCTCTGGATCTTTCCTTCTCCTATGTTT
>NC_043009.1:18171042-18196042 GCF_006345805.1 Octopus sinensis | reverse complement strand
ACTCTTTTTTCTCCGTCAATATCGAAATAAAAAAGCTACAACAACCAAGTAACCTGCAAACAATTGTACAATAGCCACAGCTGTCAGGGTGTGGCCAAGCATTCGGAACTGAGGTGAGGGTGATAGGGGTGGCGGTATAAAAGTGTTGACAATAAAGTGAACGTTTTGGTGGTGGAGATGGTAATGACAACAGGCAATGTCGGTGATGGTGGTGACGTTTTGCAAATTGCTTTAAATTTCTGGTGTCTTCTGGTCTCGCACTCTCCTCTCTAACTTTATTCCCACGTACGCCTCACAAATTCTCTACACCACCTCTATACATTTATAACAGCACTCGCCCCACCCTGGGTGTAATCTGTAATAGTGATGTAATCCTACGCACACACGCTTACACAGGTGTTACCAGTGATAGCGAGTCAATGGATGGGACGGCTGTAACCTCATTCATAACAAAACTGCTGGCTGGCTTGTTACACAAACAAATATGTATGCAGTTTATGTATGTATGTGTGTGTGTATATATATATATATATATATATATATATATATATATATATATATATATATATATATATATATATATGTGTGTGTGTATATGCATATGTATGTGATATGTATGTATGATGTATGTATGTATGTATGTATGCATGAACGTACATGCATCCACACAGAAACTAACCTATATAAGCATATAGACCCTTCTATCTAATCTACCCATCTATCTATTTATGTCTACCAATCAATCAATCAATCAATCTGTCTATAATGCATTGTGTTTGTGTGTGTATCTGTGTGTTAGAGAGAGGGGGAAGGGGGGAAGCGTGCGCGCGAGCACGTGTGTAAAATTGGGTCTCTGTCCCACCGCGGGACATCTTGAGTCATTTTGGGTAAACAGAAACTGTGTAAAAGATATTCGGTTGATCTGTGCTTCTCATTCAGAAGTCGATCTTTATGTCATGTTTATTCCGCTTGAGAATTGCATTAACGTTTCACGTGTCTGTGGAGTACACAGCCACTTTGCACACATAATCAATGAGTAGCTCGACTACTCAACTGGAACAACTGAATTAGAAGCACAGGTCATCCGAATATCTTTTACACAGTTTCTGTTTACCCGAACAGGTTCTCATTCCTAAGGTATTTTTCGATGTTTTTGTTTTTGTTGTTGGTGGTAGTGGTGGTGGTGGTGGTGTTGTCGTCCTCGTTGTTGTTGTTGTTCAGGTCACTGCTTGGAATCGAACTCGGAATCTTGGGGTTAGTAGCCCGCGCTCTTAACCACTACGCCATATGTCGGCGTAGTGGTTAATAATAATAATAATAATGATGATGATGATGATGATGATGATAACATCGAAAAATACCTTAGGAATGAGAACCCAGGTTCGAAATTTCCCCCAAGATGAAGGCTGGAGGGTATATCAGCCGAAACGTGTTAACAACAAACAAGATGAGAACAAATATCCGTCAAATGTAAATAATGTAAATAATGTACACACACACACACACACACACACACACACACACAGATATATATATCTGTAAATGTAATATGTGATAATTATTTGGTAGCCATGAGAAAACTCCGAGTTTCGGATGTCGGGATGCTGGTTTTGGGAAGACGGTGATGGTATCAAGAACTTTAGAATAAGTTCTAACCACCATCGTCCTCTCTTCCATATCTTTTAACAACTGCTTCGGTGGGACAATCTCCCACACTACAATCTTATCCGTATCTTTTTTTTGCCATGTCCAAAGCAATAGTTCACAAAAAAGGAAAGAGAGAATTCAAAAGAAAACAAACGAGAAGAAGAAAGAAATAAAAAGCAAACAGTTCAATAAAAAGTCACAATAGAAGAAGAAAACAATAGTTCAAAAGAAGAAAACACCAAAAAAATCTTCTGGGCATTCATGTACTCCAAGCCCTTAGGTACTCCAATTCGAACCTGGACTGCTCCACTTGAATACAGTTTTCCAACGTAGTTGTAAAATACTCTATTTACAAACAGCGAACGACTTTCGGTGGCAAGATAGTCACCAAACTATATTTCTCACAATGAGAAAAAAATTGTCACTTCATGTGAACACTTGAAATACAGTTTTCCAAAAATGGTAAATGTTGTTGTTGTAAAAAGAAAGTATTTGAAGGATACGCCTACCAGACAATGAGAAAAAAAAATCTTCATTTACTATGGACCATATTGCTGAATCACAAGTAGACCAACATCCTGAATTCAGTGAGGATTCTCTGTTTGTAAAACATATAAGCACAGACAACGACCCTCACCGGGTCCAAGAGAAAAGTCGGATCTTTTCGGTTTGAACGGCAGTTTTTAACATAATTTCTAGGTAACTAAAAAATTTTAAACTTCGTATACTGGTAGAATGTGTTTATAAAACATCATTTTCTCTTGGCTTTCTTGAGAAAATTCTGTAGTTTGTAACATATTTCGTCTTTAATTTCTTGCATTTCGGCAATTTCAACCAATCAATGCCGTATGAATATGTCCCTCGTTAAGAAACAGATTGGGTTTATTTACATTTGTGAAGAGAAAAAGATACCTTTCCCCACCCCTAACCCTAACCCTAACTATACCTAAATCTAAAATAGATTGAAATGCAATAGATCGATACTAGTCTAATTATGGGCGTCATATAACTTGTCACCCATAATTGACCTAGTATCGATCTATTGCATTTCAATCTATTTAGATTTAGGTTAGTTAGGGTTCATTAGGGTTAGGGTTAGGGGTGGGGGAAGGGTATCTTTTTTCTTCACAAATGTAAATAAACCCAATCTGTTTCTTAAACGAGGACATATTCATACGGCACAGAATGTTTTCACCTCAATAGACGGTCATTGATTGGTTGAATTGCCGAAATGCAAGAATTAAAGACCAATATCTTACAAGCTATAGAATTTTCTCAATAAAGCCAAGAGGAAAAGATGTTTTATAAACACATTCTACCAGTATACGAAGTTTAAAATTTTTTAGTTACCTGGAAATTATGTTAAAAACTGCCGTTCAAACCGAAAAGATCCGAAAAGTCTTACCTTGCAGCAGCTTCTTTTGGCAGACTAAACACAGCCGGCTATCTTCAATGATGCATGCGCACACTGACAGCTGAGACTCATGGGAAGTAAGCAAGCTACTTACCACACAGCCACACCTACGCTATATATATATATATATATATATATCTATATATATATATATATATATATATACACTACTGTCCGAAAACCTACTTGAACCGTCGGGTAATACCAGAGACTTAGGTGTAAATGTCGACATCAACCTTATCTGGAGTGTGCACATCAACAAAAAAGTCGATGTTGCCCGCAGAATGTGCTCAAGGATCCTCAGAACTTTTCCATCTAGGGATCATGAAACCATGTCCTTCTCTTCTCCACATTCGCTAGGCCTCACCTCGAATACTGCTGCCCATTGTGGTCCCCCTACAAAAAAATGATATAATGAGGATCGAAGCGCCACAAAGATCACTAAAAAAATAAATGGCATGACCGGACTTGATTATCAAGCTCGACTTAAACAGCTGAAACTCTGTTCTCTGCAACGCCGCCGTCAGCGATACATTATTTGCACCATGCGGAAAATATTCCACCAATATTATCCAAATGGTATCAGTATTACGTTTACAACTCACCCAAGACTAGGCCCCCGTGCAATGCGTCCCCTACAAAGGTCGAGATTACATTACATAAGAACATTGCGACACAGTTTCTTCACTGCAAATAGTCCTGTTCAATATTATCCCGAAAAAAATTCAAGTAGAAGATCCCACAACTTTCAAACGGTACCTGGACAAATTCTTCCGGGAAATACCGGATAAACACCTACACCTGGATACGTCTCAGCCAACAACACTTTGCTTGAGTTGTCCATGGTGTCCCGAAATGATTAACTACAGAGACTGGGCTGATAATGGCCGTAACCAATCTCAGTTATCTAAGTTATATATGTATATATATATATATATATATATATAGTCAAATCGCATAATCGAACTGTATGCAGAGTAACAACATCATATATATGTGTGTGTGTGTGTGTGTGTGTGTGTGTGTGTGTGTGTGTGTGTGTGTGTGATGTTACTCTGTATATTGTGTTTCAGTTGCAATTTTAATGTAGTATGTGCAACTTGATGGAACTGACTCCATAGTCCGGCCGTACGGTTAGTTAGAAATACTAGCTAAATTTCCTTCAAGCTATTCCTGCGGCCATATAAAAAAGATAAAACATATTGAAGAATCTAATTCCATAAACAACATATTAGAAATAAAAACATGTTGCCACAGCTGGGTCGTGTATCGAACGACAATAGCTGCCATAAAATCAAACCCTTTCGATTGCGGATAGAAAATAGTGAGAGTCTGTTTAATCTTATGTTTGTGACTGTGAGTGTGTGTGAAAATTAAGAGAATATTGACTGAGGCTGACAGAAATTATGTGCATGTAAGTTTACACAACTAATGATACATACACAAATATACACAGTCATACACTTAGGTTGGGTTGTTTTACATAATAGCCTACTTTTACATTATCTGTCTAGTTTGCCTTAGTTTTCCATTAACAGTTAAGTACAACATTTTGCTGTCTTCATTACAACTTGTAATGATTTTGTAACTTAGCTAAAGCATAGTTTATTTATATCAGATGATCGACCGGCACTTGTAATATACATGATAATGTTTGAAAGAAAAAAAAAAGTCAGTGTTGGTTGTCTTCCATGTTCATTTACCTTGTTTTAACAATCACAGCCAAGGATTGACTGGAGTAATGCTATCATGTATGTCACCTCTGTATCTAAATGAAACCATGAAATATATATAAACTTGTATTTGTTGTCTTGTGATGGGTTAGTTCATTGTCTCTGATTTTTGTAACAATATGAAAATTGACGGACTAAACACATTACTGTATTTAGTCTTGTCCCTCTCATCTCTGTGTAGAAATTTCAAGGAAATCGACCTGAGATTGAACAATTAATTTTGTACATGCAATCGATTACTTTTACCCATCTTGATCCTGTATTTAACCAACGTTATTCAACATCATTATTGTCATCATAAAGGGAAAGAGATTATCTGACATGCTAACATTTCTTCTCGGCATTAGCAGAGTAAAAGGAGAGAATTAAGTTCAACCAAGAATTGACCCTGCACTTGCTACATATTTCATTTGCTTGAATTTTATCAATGGTTTTTAATTAATTTTTTAGAAGTACATTGTTTATTTTATTTTTAGCGATGATTATTATTAGAGGAAAGAAAACTTACAGGAAGGAAGTGGGCTATTACTTGACGGATTTAGATCTGTCCCTAAGAGTTCTGGATTTTAATTCCGAGACTGAGACTTTCCATTGCAAAAATATAATAATCATCAAAATATCTGCTCTTCACAACATTTAATATATGTTAGGCATTGGTTTCAAAAGAACTTCTAAACCAGGCATGAGCAACCTTTTCCGAGAGTTGGGCCGCATGAGACATGACTCATCATTAAGCGGGCCATACTACTAAAAAGTTTCAAGGTCATCTTTCGTTAAGTGTGCTATTCAGAAAATTCTGCATGCGGCCTGCGAGCCTTAGGTAGCGCATGAACCAAATCCGATATTCGACACACAATAACTTACTTTTTGCCCTAATAGAAGGGTGCGTTGTCACTTATGACATCATGTCATGTTTATAATAACATTTAATTACCAAAGCTAATTATTATGTAATTATAAGAAATACTTATAAAGAGAACTAAAGAGGCTGAAACTGTGAAGTGTGTCACTGAATACTTTGAGGTGGTCTTTATTTACGTCCCTCTGCCTTCTACTGCAGCTTGATAAAAAAAAAATAAATAGCAGTAATGTACTGAGGTCGATTCAATTAACTATGTCTTCCCACCAAATTTCCCAATCATCTGGCATGGAAAGATGTCTCTGCAAGTGTATGTGTGCTTGTGCTATACATGCAAACGCATACACATACGCAACCCATATGAAGTGTATGTGTTAGATAACCAGAGACAAATTGATTCGTCGCCTCCAGTTAACGAAAATCGGTGTCACATCCTAAAAATAGCTTGTTTTAAATACAAATTTCTACAAGCCCATTTCGGAATGAAGCTGTCATATTCGAGAATGTCTCCGACATTCAATACGTTCCCGTCAGCGCAGCAGCAGCAGCAGCAGTCGATGATATCACAGCAGCAGACATTTTGAGAGGTGAAACGCACTCACTTCATTGGCTTCCTTCTTTACGTTTTCCTTTCATTACCAGCGGTTCCCAAAATGGGCTGCCCTACCCGTTTGAGAGCGGTGGAAAGATCCAAAGGAGCACTGAAGACAAGTGGGGACGATAATAGTGAGGCCAAAAGGTGATGAAAAACACAAGATTAATTAGGTTAATTTGGTTAACTTTTATTTGTGAAATGCAGTCGTTTTGAATTTGCTGCAGAAAAATGGTCTGTGTTTGTGGTGGTGAGTGGAAGTGGGGAGCAAGGAATGGGGCCTGGGTGTCAAGGGGGCGCGGGGGGGGGGGGAGGGCAGCAGCCCCAAAAAGTTTGGGAACCACTGGCCGATACCAACATTGCAGTTCCCCTTTTCAGTTGTAATATACGAATCAGAATTATTATGCTTACACTCATGTACATATTCTGCATGTGTGCATTTGCTGACGCACTTGTGTGTGCAGATGAAAAATGACAAACAGAGAAAACAGTGAACATTGACTGAAAAAAAGAAAACTCACTACAAGTACACAGACACACATGTTTATGCGTAGAAATTATGATAGAAATCTTTATTTGCAGCACCACATACAGCTCTCAGAAATTAAAACCGGAAATAATTTTTTAAAATACTGGAATCAACTAATTATGTGTGTGTGTATGTGTGCGCGTACATATGTGCGTGTCTATGTGTGTGCGTGCGTGCGAGCGTGCGTATGTGTGTGTGTGGAGGGAAGTTGTGTGTGCGGCTATGAGTGTATATGTGTAGATGTAGGCAAATGTTAATGATCTCATCAGTGTTTTTGATATGCATTAAACCATTTAGCGTCTCTAACTTTCAGCGGCTGCTACTCTCGTAATCTCGTAGTTTCTTTAAAATTCACTTCGCATGCAATTCCTTTAAAATTAACCAAATTTTGAAGAATAAAGATGACCCTTCAAACACACAATAACGTTAGTAATCAGTTTTTAAAATCATGAACATGTTTATACAAGGCAGATATTCTATTCTTTCGTTCCAAGAGAAAACCTATTTTCACGTTATAATCACATTCATATCTTTTATTGTAAAGACTTATCTTTTACTTGTTTTACACACACACACCGCTAAGTTACGGGGATGTAAACACACCAACAACGGTTGACAAGTGTTGATGGGGTCAAACACATGCACACACATATACATACATATACACACTGAGACACGTGTATGTGTGTGTGTGTATACAGCGGGTTTTTTTCAGTTTCCTTTTACCAAATCGACTCACAAAACTTTGGTCGAACTGATCTATGGTAAAAATCACTTGCCCAAGGTGTCACACAGTGGGACTGAACCCGGAACCATGCGGTTGGGAAGCTAGCTTCTGACCACATAGCTACGCCTCGTTCGTATGCTTTATTTGGAAGACGAATTATATCTTAATCCCAAATCTGATTGTATTATTTCGTTTTAGGATAGGTTGCAATAAATCTCTCCAAGAGTTAGTTTTATTTCATTCTAAGAGTAAAATGATTTTATTCATTCCAAGAAAGTTCTCGGAATTCCCTTTGAAATAGAACGAGAACCTACACCCAAGAACAGGTATATTATTTCATGGCGGCGAGCTGGCAGAAACGTTAGCACGCCGGGCGAAATGCTTAGAGGTATTTCGTCTGCCGCTACGTTCTGAGATCAAATTCCGCCGAGGTCGACTTTGCCTTTCATCCTTTCGATTAAATAAGTACCAGTTGTGCACTGGGGTCAATATAATCAGCTTAATCCCTTTGTCTGTCCTTGTTTGTCCACTCTATGTTTAGCCCCTTGTGGGTAGTAAAGAAATAGGTATATTATTTCAAGAACTCGATTTTTTAAAGAAAGTACAACACTTTCTTGCTGAGTAAGCGTGCATTTACAAATACAGCCATTGCAACACTAGTGATAATGAAATCCTATATAGGATTTAATGAAAACTAAAAGATTAACAATGGAAGGTTTATTACGAGAAAAATTCAAACGAAACCTCAATTCAAAAATACAGAAAACTTTAAATAAGGGATGAAAATAACCTGGAATTAACTGTTAAATTATACCCATGCTTTTTGCGGTCTGCATATAACAAGACGCTGCAATAACACGTCTCCGGCAGCATTCAAAATATATGACCACGAGAGTGATGAAACTTTAATGAACTTTGAAATGTTTTCGTTGGAAAGTTAAACATTAAAGAACGATGAAGAAATAGGAAAATTCATTTGTAAAAATATTAGCTTCAAATTTTGGCGCATGGCCAGCTATTTCAAGGGAAGGATAAGTCGATTACATTGACCGCAATGTTCAACTGGTACCCTGAAACAGATGGAAGACAAATCGACCTCAGTGGAATTTGAAGCCAGAACGTAAGAACTGACTAAATGTTGCTCAGCCTTTTGCCCAGCTGCCCGCGCTTATTTATAATAATAATAAAAAAAAATACTAGACAGTTGTGTCTTCAATATAAATCAATGTGAGTGTGTGTGTGGGGTGTAGTACTTTCCACAACTCGTTTCATTTGTTTGATGAATGTCTTATAATGAAACGTTAATCAAAGTAACATCTTCTCTTAAGAAGTCGACATGGACTTCGATTGTTCTAACATTTCTAAATTTTATCCTTATAAACATCATTACATTTCCACTAATGTTAATTATTCTTTATGTTTTCGTTAGAGAAGCAAGCGAAGCGCTTATGTGCGTTTCTTTAAGGTCCTGGGGCTAGTGGGAGCAAATGGAAAAGTAATACTCAGACTGGAGACTTGGCCTGAAGGTTTTTTTAACTTAGCGGACTTGGTATGAAACTGAGGTCAATATCAGCTTATATAATATACCATCAACAAGTATGTGGCCTGAGAAATTAGGACCCTAGTAATGTTGGTTCTCTTTCCTAATATGGTTCTCTTTCCTAATATTGGTTCTCTTTCCTTAAAAGACATAGAAATAAAATACAGCAAACCAATTCTTGTAAACCTTCCATATTTCTTTATATCCAGCTGTTTTTCCGGCGTTTTTCGTTCTGTTTATTTTATAAGTTCCGGGCCATTGCTTAAACATTTGGGCTTTTTTCTTCTTACAGCTGAAAAAAATATTCAAATGAAAAAAAAGATTACAGATAAAGGGAAAAGTGAGAAGATTGTGCGATAAAAATTCGTAGGTCTTTATACATTTAAGATAGCAGTAAGCCGAGTGTTAAAGTATTGATAAATATAGTGTAAACTGGAGAAGCAGTGGTCGTTGGTAAGGAGGCTGAGACTTTCTGAACGTCCGATGAAGGAAAGAAAATATAAAATAATTAAATAAAAGGCATATGAAATAAACACGACCAAAAGTAATAAACAAATAGAAAATGTAGACTATAGATTAGTGAGGAGGAAAGTGTTGTAATACGTAAAGTGATTTCATGCATGTGTTTATTTCGACGTCAGTATATGCATTGGCTGTTGATGCACATGTGTGTAGAAATAATAATAATAATAATAATAATAATAATATCATAAATATTTATGCCAAGCTTCGAATTTGACACGTCAAGCTGGAATTTGATAAATATTTCAGAATTTAGTTTGGAGTGTGTGTGTGTGTGTGTGTGTGTGTGTGTGTGTGTGTGTGTGTGTGTGTGTGCGTGCGTGCGTGCGTGTGTGTGTGTGTGTGTGCGTGCGTGCGCGTGTGCGCGTGTGTGTGTGTATCAAGCCCCAATCTCTCAATCTGCACGGAAAGCAGAGTATCTACTTCCATATATAACCGTTTATCAGTATGAAAATGTATCCACACAGGTTTCTCACGGAGACGACACTATTCGTTCAACGGGTGGTGGCGCTGGAGGGTAAGTAACGGAAAGAGAAGAATGACGAGGGAAGTGCTAACGCTTGAGGGAGAGAGAGAGAGAGAGAGAGAAGTGGGGAGAAAGAAAGAGATTGGAGAAGAGGAGGTGAGTAGGAAGTGATGGGTGTGTATGAAGGGGGTGGTGAGTGGGTCGTAAATGTTTGACCTCAAGGAAAAAGGAAAAAATATATTTAGATGACTGAATTTATACATACACAAATTTCTATTTATTTATTTATTTATTTATCAATATACATATATGTATGTATGTATTTACTCACACGTGGGTGTATAAATGAGAGAGATGCAGAAACACATCCACATGTATGTCTGATGTGTGTATCTTCGTTTGTAAATATGTAAGTTCTTGGATGTGCATAGACATTAAAATGGTTCCAAAAAGATAGACTACCAGGAATAAATATCAACACCCCCCACACACACACACAAACACTCACACACAAATATATCTGTGCGTGCTCATGATTCAAAATATTTCATCACATGCCACCGTGTCATTTTGCATCTGGTAACAGTTTCTCTTCTTCATCTTGCCTAATTAACGACGCCACTGCCATCAACTAATGTATTCTCGTTATTTTCAACTCTTTCAAATCTTCTTATACATTTGATTTCCTTGTTCTACATCTTTGTGAAGTTTAATCTGGGATACGGATAATGACAGCAAATATATCTAAATTTTAAACAAAATAGTGAAAATATAAATCGTTCATACTATAATGATAATCCGTATTATAAACGACAGTGGTCATCATAATCATTAATATTTGTAATAATAATTTCTTATTAAGTACTCACAATTTATTATTGGTACTTATTCAGACTACGTGGGAATGTACAACGAAGACCTCACAAACAATTTTTCAGATAGTGGCAAGAATGATATTCTTGCCTTACTGTGTTTGTCTCGTTTTTCTGTCACAATGCGTTCTACTGACAGACAGACAGAAAGACAGACATACAAAGGGCCAAAGAAAAACAGGAAGACACAAACAGATAGGCAGCCTTTAATAGTTCTCTTTGTGGTAACATTGATAGTACGAATCCATAACCTTGACCATCAAGACAAGGAGGTACAAACCAGCACTTTCACATCATCAATAACACAGATTGTCTATATTTGGCAGAGTCAGAATGAAGCGATACATTTATAAAGAAGAAATACTGGTGGAATTTTCAAGTAAAAGGAGCGATACAGTGCAAACACCACGGACTTGACATTATTCCATGGAATAAATTAACTGTCCAGCGGATGTAAATGTCATCTAAAGTTGTGAAAACGAAAATAGAGAATGCCTATGGTAAACCAAGTAGGTGTTACAGCTCTTGTAACCTAACTATAGATTTTTGTTTGTACCTTCCATCATAAACATAGTGGACTAAGTAACTACAGATTTGCATAGAAGCCTTTTTGTGCTATATAAAGATATGAGAAACATTTCAAAGATTTTTCATTTGGGTTTCTGGGAATGAAAATATACACAATTACATCTATGCGTACAGCATACACACATACACCCAGACAGAAAAAAAAAGCTCTTACGCGTGTCCGCATACATAGAAAATAATCACACACACAGGTATTCGTGTACTAATGAGACTTATACACCCATTAGATGAGTAAAAGTACATCTACATATACACCTACATATATACACACATGAGCTAGCTCTCACACGTATATAAATTCTTGGAAGTGTCTTGATTCGAACAAAGAAGTTTTATCATTTTCTTAGTCACGGGCTTGAAGTCCGCGTAGAAATTAAATCTCAAAGAAAACATTGTTTCTCTCCGTGTTTCTTTTCTGTGTATCTTTCTGTTGAAGAGCGTAGGCTCGAAACGTAAAAGACTTGTTTTATTTATATTCCTGAGCGCCATACAATTGTTTGTTTGTACTCCACCTGCCTTCGTCTTTTGTTTATTTTCATAAAGCTTCCCGTTATATATATATATATATATATATATATATATATATATAATATGTACGTACACGCCTATACACACACACACACATACACACACACACACACACACACACACACACACACACACACACACTGAGTACTGAGTCAAACATACACAGCCTGATTGCATTGTCCCTGATAAGATAGATTATTATGGGTATAGACGCAGATAATCTCCCTACAATTCTGCTTATAATGGCTGCGAACCCTTTATCCTTTTTGTTGAAGAAACCTGAAAGCTGAAGGACGCATAGAAAGCCATAAACACCAGCTTAACACATAATTCTTTGTTGGCAACCTAAAATTTAATGAGACGAACGATCATTCTCATGGAAACAGGAACAGAAGTTGACCAAGTTAAATGTTCCTGTCTGAATATAAAACGAGGTAAAATCACAAACCAATCTAGGAACACTTCAATCAAACAACAAAGACATTTCGTCAATATAAAAGTATTTATTAGATAAAAAAAAAAACATAATCAAAACATGAAGGTAAAACAAAACAAATATGCTTCGTTTTCTTCCAGGTACCAATGTACTGTGGCTGTAGTCTTTCACGTTGTCTACCAACCGATCTTTCTTCTGGAAAAGGCAATGGAATCAGTCGATTTCCGTACACAAATTATTTTCCTCCTGAAACTTATAAAAAAGTACACATATTAGGCGCACTTTTCTATAAGCCGCACACTAAATTGTCCATGTACAAAATAGCGGTTTATACACCGGAAAATAGTTTCCAACTTTGTGCATTAATAGCTTGCATCTCATCTAGTGTTCAATTGGGTAATCTAAATGCTGGAATAAGAACTAACAAAGCAAATCCATGGAGGCCTATTAATCTGATGCGGAGAGCATACGAGTATATAGCCTGAATATATGTTATTCGTTGCAAATACCATCATTTTTGTCCATACATAAGTATGTATAGGATAAGTGTACCTATAGGATCGTAACAATAACAATGTAAATTAAAGCATTTTGAAACTACATATATGTCAACAACAAAAAAGCTAGCTGCGGACCCATTGCTCTATAGGACTTTCAAACACCGGTGCGCTTTATGTGTAGATAAAACCAAAAATTTCCCCTAAATTCTGCTCTGCTGCTTAAATATCGATGTCGGACAAACGAATAAATATATATAAATAAAATTTCCGGTAAACATCGAAGAATCAATACCAAATTGATTCTTCGATGTTTACTGGTTACTCCGACGCATAAAACAAACAAATAAAAAGCGTGTAATATGCAACACAGGCAGTAAGCAAAAAATAAAATAGAACGGAGTGGTGATATTTAGTAGATATGACCCAGAAGTTGTTCCTCTTCGATTACTATCACAAACAGCAGTAGCTTTCTTCATCTGATTACACGTCGTTGATTGGTTAAACTTACCCAAATATGATAACTTCTAAAATACGAAATTTTGTTGAAAAAGTTCAAAGTAAACCGTGTTCTGCGTGAGAAATTAAATTACACCAGTATACGAAGTTTCAACCAGTCTAGTTAAAAACAAAAATGAATAAATAAAAATAAAAGATAAAAACAAAAGTTAAAAAAAGATAATTAAAAAATCTGTGATCCATCTCTCTTTAGTTCTGAGTTTGAATGCTACCGGGGTCGACTTTGCTTTCATTCTTTTGGAGTTGATAAAAAGTATCAGCCAAACACTGGGGTCAGTGTAATCGACTTACTCTTTACCACCGAAATAGCTGGCTTTGCGCCAAAATTTGAAACCAAATATTGTACAGTGTACATTTTTAATAAACCAGCAAATATAGAGTAAAGCCCCTCTCTAAACGATGATGATAACTAAGAAAGGGATAAAACGTTAGCTACACGAAGACACCATTAATACCATTATGTAATGTTACTAGTGCCACAGTAATGAGCATCTAAAATATTGGGATTTATTCTGTCGCACCCATTGTATATTGTTTTTCGTGTTTATTTTCCATGCACAGTTTTGTAATGCCTTTTGTACTACAATTGTTGTATAAATGAATGGGCTTTCGTGGTAAAATGATATCATCATCATCATCATCATGTTCCTCACCATCAATGACCATCATAAAACTATTTGCTCGTTTGTGTTGAGTTTTGATCGTGACAGGTCGTTGACAGTGACACTAAAAGAACATGAGTGGGAGGAAGAGAGAGAGAGAGAGAAAGAGAGTCAGAAAGAAAGAGAGTGCGTGAGAGAGAGAGTGAAAGTCTGTGAATGAGGGAGCGGGAGATACATCAAGTATGACATATAAAGTGAATGCAGGAGAGTTAGCAGATATAAAGGTAGAGAGAGCGAAATTGTATAAGAGAGAGAGAGAGAGAGTGAGTGAGTGTGTGTGTGTGTGTGTAGTACCCATTTCTTTACTACCCACAAGGGGCTACACACAGAGGGGACAAACAAGGCCAGACAAACGGATTAAGTCGATTATATCGACCCCAGTGCGTAACTGGTACTTATTTAATCGACCCCGAAAGGATGAAAGGCAAAGTCGACCTCGGCGGAATTTGAACTCAGAACGCAGCGGCAGACGAAATACCGCTAAGCATTTCGTCCAACGTGCTGACGATTCTGCCAGCTCGCCACCTTCTGTGTGTGTGTAATAGCAACAGAGCGTGGGCTTCACGTGAACAGAAGGTATTTTAAATGAGGACAGAAGAGAACGTCATGCGTATCACACAGAAAACATTTTAAAGTCTGGACTCGCCGATAAATATCTTAGCAACAATACCCACGGCTACACGGATCTTTATTCCTTCATATGGAAACGTATAGCTTCAGGAAATACTTATTTCAGTATAAGTATTTCGCTGATCATTATCGTCATTAGCATATTTAAGATATTCTCTTTTTTCTTTATTTGCTAGTGCTCTCATTCCTGGCAATGCTATGTATAATTAGTTCGATCCCCGATTATCTCTAACAGTGATTAGGGATCGTAAGGTAAAAACATTTTTCGTTTTTGGTGTTCACGCGCGCGCATGGGAATGTGTGAGTGTGTGTGTGTGTGTGTGTGTGTGGTAAGCATGCAATTTCGCTTTTAATGTAAGCGTGTGGTAAATGCCGCCGGGGTCAACTTTACCTTTCATCCTCTCGGGATCGATAAAATAAGTACCAGTTGAACACTGGGGTCATAAATCGACTTAATCCTATTACCCCGAAATTGCTGCCTTGTGTGAAAATTTGAAACCTTTCGTGTCTATGGTGTTCAATCTCTTTGGAGCAATACGAGGTCTGATCAATAAGTATCCGAACTGCTACCATAGTAACGATGCTAAAGCACGCTGAGAACAGCCGGTTGGCACAGATTGACCTTGAAATCTGAGCACTAAGTTTTAACGTTCTAGATCACTTCCGCTGTTTACAGCAGTGCTTGGAGGGAAGGTGTGTAGCGTGTGATCGTTGCATTGACCATGACAGAGAAAGTTGTGGCGATACCTGCTCAGAGGTCTACGCGAAGTTGCAGAAAGTGCATGGAGAGGAGTGTATGAGCCGCACACAAGTGTACGAGTGGTTCCGACCTTTCCAAGATGGTCGAAAAAATGTCGATATTGACGAACGTTCTGGGAGACCCGCAACCAGCAGAACTGAGAAAAACATCGCAGATGTACGAGCAACTGTGAGAGGTAATCATCGAATCACTATCCGTGAGTTATTAGAGGATGTGCAGATTAGTTACGGTTCACTTCAGTCCATTATCACTAAAGATTTGGATATAAGTTTGTGCCAAAACTGTTTTCAGCTTACCAAAAAACACTGTTTCCTTGCTAAATAGATGCAACTTATTTTGCTGAATCCTTCTAGTGATTATTGTTTCAACCAAATAGTTCTTAAAGTACCATTTCTGCCAATTTCTGCTTCCAAATTTGAACTATACGTGCGTGTACACACACACTTTCTCTATCTCTCTCTCTCTCTCTCTCTCTCTCTCTCTCTCTCTCTCTCTCTCTCTCCCTCTCTCTCTCTCTCTCTCTCCTCCCTCTCTCTCTCTCGTACATCTCTCCACATTTACATCGCCGGTGACGGTGGTGGGTGCTCTTCGCATCCGAGAATTTCAGTTTCCCCCTGATTATATAGTACCTGCATATTGATAATGTTAATAGCTGTGAAGGGCAATCATAAAAATTAACAAGAACAAAGATGGCAAGGAAGATCTGATGGCGTGCATGATTGTTGTTGCTGCATCTTGTGTCATTTAAGTTTTTTCTTAATTTTTCTTTATCTTTTGACTTCAAAAGTGATTTCGGATCCAGTGATGACGGATCCAGTGATGACGGAGTAACGCCTGTTGAAGCGAGTTCACGTTTCGGTTTTCTAGGTTTTTTTATTTCATTTCCAGCCATTTTGAAGGTTGATTTTCAGGTGGTCTTTGTAACATTAGAAAAGACGTCTTGAAGAATACTGAACTGTTAATGGTTGGTTTTATGTAGAATGTCTTAGTACTGGAAGCCCCCAAACCGCTTCATTTTCAACCCTGTTGATAAAATCAAACACATTGAGTCTTCCAGGATGCTAACATGATTATGTTTTGAATGCCAAAACACTTAAGAAGTGATGGGTACAGATTTAATCGTATATAACTTGTGGTTTATTGCGGCTCTTAATATCATTTCTTTATCATTGCATGTCTAGCAGTTTCAATACATGAGTGTGTGGGTCTCTTCTGGGCACTCTGCGTTTCGTACATTCTACGAATTATTCCATTTTCATGTGTGTTTACTTCCTGACACTCCGGTTTCTACTTATGTTTCGAATTGTTTTAAGAATCAAATAATTTCAGAATCAAAAGATTAAATATATTCAGTAAGAGTTTAAATGTAACAAAGTTGTTCCACTTTTACTCAATTCTCTGTTCTTATTTAAAGTACTTAAATTTAATATGTTATTTATAAACTTAAATTACGAAATACATTACTGATACTTAGTGACTATTGGCAATGGCTAAGTGCATCAGAAGCCAGACTACTATATACGTATTGGAAAATTATTTTAAGTTCTTTCGCGAAAGTTAACTTTTCAAGAGTAATGCTTTCTACTAAACCGAATATATCATCATTAAGACCAACTGTAGGCCATTGCTATTCAGCCGGTCAACGTCAGGTATTCTGCTGATATACGCGCGCGTGCACACACACACATACATACGTGTGTATATGCTTATGTAGCACGAAGGCTAATGTGGAGATGTGTATATTTATTTCCTACAAGCATCTGCACACTAGAAACTGAAAGGAATTCGTTGTGGAATTGTGTCTCAGAGAAAAAGTTCTCAAGTTACCTTGTGTATAAAACACTAAGAACCGTACTCCAAATGACTTCGACAGACTTCCCAACACGTTATTAAGACATGATTTTACTTTCTCAGTGGCCGATGCCGTCTCAGAACTTTCATTCCTATGCATAGGATACAGAAAAATTGCATTTTCTAATGTGTAGAGAGGATTGCAAAACCGGGCCGCAGAACAGCGGTAGTCAAAATGCCCTTTACAGTTTGACTGGCAATTCGAATTTTCTTACAAACTGCAAGACCACCGTTTACGTCCGTTCCGTGTGACATGTTCCCACTAAGAAATACTGATGTTCACGAATTAGTATCTTTTTCTTTCGGTTTAACGATGCCTTGGAATTACTGAGGACGCTTTGGGAAAGTTAAATTCTCCGTAAAGTAATTTCTTCCAAAGCCTGAAAATGTCAAGACATGACATGACCAACTTGCCGTACATAATACAGGCCAAAGAAAGAGACCTCTAAGAAGTTGCTTAACTTGCTAGAAACAGTGACAAATTTTTCAAATCAAAATCTATCTTGACAAAAAAAGAAAGTAAGACATTATATAGTAAGGTACAATATATAAATCTAAAAAAAAAAGTAGATGATCACAGCTGGAATACCTATGATCATAGGTCTACAGGATCAGGGTGGACCTGAGGTTAAATGACAACAACATTGCCAAAAATACATTTCAAAGACCTTTTCGAGACCAGAAAATAGCCCAACACTGATCAGTTATTCAACTTGATGACACACATAAGAGTACTGGTCATATATCTTGTATTAACACTACTAGTAATATACAAGCATAAAAATACTGATCACATATTTCGTACTAATGTCACTTCTACTACACGCCCAACACACTTCATCCTCACTCTCCCCTCTTGCACTGTTCATCATCAGCCTGTTCACTCAGTCAGCCATATTGCAGTGCACATATACTTTTACTTAAAGCTGCCAGAATCATTACTGCGCCGGGGAAAAGGCTTAACAGCATTTCGTCCGTCTCTATGTTCTCACTTAATTTTTGCCTCTTTCTGCTAATTTTTTTCTAAATTTCCCCAAATTTCTACATCTTAATTTGATATGTCTTTCGTATTTAGTTATTTTATTTATTCTGAAGTAATTATTTATTTATTCTTATATGTTAATCTTTATATTTATATCTTCCTATATGTTAACTTTAAGAACATAAATTTAATCGCTATCTTTACTTACATATAATACATAGCAATACATCACACACGACACAATGGCTTCAATGTCATACTTCAAAGCATTGATGGAGGCTGGACTGGATCGTCATCGTCAGTTTTCTGAGATAATAAAATCCCGACGTACATTATTTACATTATTTACATTTGACGGATATTTGTCCTCATCTTGTTTGTTGTTAACACAACATTTCGGCTGATATACCCTCCACAGGCACATGGCGTAGTGGTTCAGAGAGCGGGCTATTAGCCCCAAGATTCCGAGTTCGATTCCAGGCAGTGACCTAAATAATAATAATAATAAGAAGAAGAAGAAGAAGAAGAACAACAACAACAACAACAACAACAAAATCGAAAAATACCTTAGGAATGAGAACCCAGGTTCGAAATTTCTCCAAGACACCTGATGAAGGTTGTGTTAACAACAAACAAGATGAAGACAAATATCTGTCAAATGTAAATAATGTAAATAATTTTAACTTATAATAGTCCAACCATGCAAAGAATAAAAACTACTAAATTTTAAATTTATATTTCATAATCAAAACGTTTTTAGATTGAACAAAATTGTTCTATATATACACACAAATGCACACGTGTGTTTAAAACAATTTTGTTAGTTTTAAAACCTTTGTCAATAAACGATAAATATTTTAGATCTTGAGGTGCGTGCGCGTGCGCGTTTCTGCGTATGTATGTGTGTCATTGTTGAGTTTTATTTCAAGATTTCTTGCCGATAGAAAAAGAGCCGGTTTCTAACCTAGATTCAAGGCTCCTTCATTGGAATTTCAACATCAACAACAGGGTGTTTTTGTATGTATGTATGTATGTATGTATGTATATATATATATATATATATCTTCTATTTTTTTAATTATTATAAATCTTCCACTGGGGAGAGTGCCGGTTTCCAACAAAGATACAAAGCTCCATCTTTGGGATGTAGTTAACACAGACAAATTCACATTTGGGACTTGAGAAAAGTCTTGCATATTTTTACTGTTCCACTCACAGATTGAACTTGTGATGTACGAATGAGCCGGTTAATTTCTCTTTCTGAAAATCCTAGTTTATCCAGATTCTCCTTTGAGCATTTACTCAGAAAACCTAGAGCTCCAATTATCATTGGTCTGAACATGAATTTATAGTCTGAATATAGAAGCTGGAGGTTTTGAAGCAGTTGTTCATAGATATCTTCTTTTTCTTAGATTTTCCAAGAGATATATATATATCTGCAGGGCAGCTGACTTCTATGATGATACATACCTTTGGCCCTCTGTCTCAAACAACAATATCCGGCCTGTTATGTTTACATTTGATGGGAATATTCCACCAGTATTCCTTGAGTTGGTGTTTATGAATGTATTCCATAACAGAAGGATTTTCTAAGTTTATTTCAGGACAGTTTTTTTGCGTATGGCATTGTAAATTGTTTTAGCAACAACATCGTGCCGCATAGGGAGGTAGTACCGTGACGACATTTTAGGACAGCTGCTAATCACATGCGTAATGTCTTCCACAGGAACATGACATAGCCTACACATACAGTTGTACCTTGGGATTATAAGAGCATCACTGTCTCTCTTGTTCACCAGGTACTTTGTGGCAATCTCCTGTTCCTGGATTGCAAATGAATAGCCTTCAAAGTGTGATGTAATGTAGTGGTCTTGAGTCGAAGAGAGGCTGCGCTTCGTGTCAATTCTATTGTCTCCTTCAAGCTTTCGGGCAACATACACATATGTTTGTATGTATGTATGTATGCATGCATGTATGTATGTATGTATGTTTGTATGTATGTATGTATGTATGTATGTATGTATGTATGTATGTATGTATGTATGTATGTATGTATGTATGTATGTATGTATGTATGTATGTATGTATGTATGTATGTATGTATGTATGTATGTATGTATGCGTGTGCTTTCAGTATTGTTTTAGCTTATGTAGGGTAGCTCTACAATTTCAAGCTTCTCTTATCACTGTGTGAGAAAGAAAGAAAGAAAGAAAGAAAGAAACAGAGATTTGAGCGAGAATTGTGCTGTCAAGTTGATCGACTACCTCCTTGGTTCACCAAATGCCGTGTTATTCATATAAGTGTCTGCTCGCGTTTGAATATTGCGTGTGAGTTTTGGTGGATACAGGAATTGTCAACCAGAGTTCATCCATTTCAGACATTACTGACACTGTAAAAGTTACCAACACCACAAGGTCTTTAATAAAACGGTAGCTATTGTTGTTATAGTTGTTGTTGCCTTTTTAAATCTGGTAATACTGGTAAGACCATGCTTCGCTGAGAAGATCTAATAAAACCGAAACCTGTTAGCAGGTCGCCGTTAATGATCACCTTCGCCTAGTATTTTCAAACTACCTTAGCTAATTATATTTCGGTTGTCTCCCTTGTCTTAACCACAATAATCATTTTATTTCCTCAAACCTATGACTGGTAGTTTTATTTCATTATGATTATATTTGCTTGACTCAGTACATTATGTACGTAAACTCTGACTCCACTATTTGTTTCTCATGTTGCAGACCTCCCCCGGCTATTTTCATTCACGATGCCAAGTTGTTTAATTTCTGTAAAATGAAGTAGAGACGATTGTTTAGCGTGTACGCGAGGAGAGGTGAGTTGTGTGTGTGCGTGTGCACGTGAGTGTGAATTGTTTGTGTCTGTTTCTCTGTTTGTGACGTAGTCCATAATGTCGGTGGATGTGTGTGTGTGTGTGTGTGTGTTCTGTATTCGTTGTGCGCTTTTGTGTGTGCATGGTGTGTATATGTATGTGTGTATATATCCATTAGTCTATGTTTCCTATATCGTTATTATCGTGTGTTTTATCAGATCGTTGTCACAACCGTGAAGAGTCCACCGTCTCTTAATTGAGATATTTTAAATGACCATAGTATGGCTGTTGTAAGGAGGAGCTGTTAGGGAACGAGGTGAGAAGTGCGAAGATTAACATAGCTAATGAATAGATAATCTACGCGATACTCTACTGTGTGTATAAAGAGTAGGGCGAACTGTTTAAATACTGATCATTCACACACACTGCATGCTGTTATATATATGTGGCATACACGTGAATATGCATATAGTACACACACGCGCTCGACATGTATAAATTGTAGCCGAATTAACTCATATCACATTATTCCATCTTGAACAAGGAAGAACACATTAGATAATGCAGACCTATAATACATGCTGGAATGGTTTTGATCATAGGGTTTCTTGATTAGACTTAATAGCAACCAGTTATACACACTTTCTCACACACACGTACAAAACGCTACTGCGACATTATATGATGCATTCTCAAGTTCTGTTAATCTCTGGATGAGAGCTTACTAATGCAGAAGTGAACTGGGTCTCTCTAGTTTCCATGACTTAAAGGTCATCATGACTTCTTATATCTTTGATGTTTTATCAATGGAAACTATATGTGTGTTTTTGTAAATCTATTGGTCGGTTAAATCTTTTGCTGTAACGAATCTACCACGCAAGACGTTCCAGCCGTGAACCCTCGTACTGTTTTCTTTTCCCTTCTTTTAAAGGGAAAAGAAACTACAATGTAAAGCAGCAAAGTCTATGTTCTGGTTCTCTGCGCTCTGAATTCAAATCGAGCCGAGGTCAACTTTCGGGGTCAATAAATAAAGAACCAGTTCAGTGCTGAGAACAGTCCTGCTCTCTCACTCTCTCTCTCTCTCTCTCCCTCTCTCTCTCCCTCTCTCGCTCACTCTCTCTCTCACACACACACACACACACACACACTATCTCTCACTCTCTCTCTCTCTCTCTGCCCCTCTCTCTCTCGTGTACTCCACTCTTAATACATTGTGTCAACGCTGATTCGGTCTGAGTACACCAAGAATACAGCTTTCTGTGAAATACTCAGCCCCTTACACGTTAACCGATCGCATGATTAGGAAAATAGTTGATAAAATAAACCATCGAAACATGGAGAATTCCCCACCAACTACGTTCTCTAATATGTCCTTCCGTTTTTATACATGTAGGGTATGACTCAATAGATTTGAGTGATATATTTAGTATATAGTAATGTATGATTACATAAAGTCTAACAGCCATCTTGTGCATCTGTCATCTTATCTATCTGCTATTTACTCTATAGACTTCATTCTCTATCAGCCATATTTTCTTTCAACCATCATGTCTACCAACCATTTTGTCTACCCTCAGCAATAACGATAACAACAACGTTTTCATACGTTGACGCAAGATTGAACTACGATACATTCTGACCTCATTATTTGGCTGTCATTCATTTCATTGACTTCGGCGCGATTCTAACGCATCACAAAGGACATATTACATTCTGCCAAGCATTTTTTCTATGCTATACTGTTTGGTCTCGTCTATGTAACTTACAAATCATCATTTGACGCCCACACTGCAGTAGTACTTATTTGATAGAACCTAGAGCTATGATAATCAAAATTAACTTTTGTAGAGATCTGAACTCAGGATGTAGAGATCTAAACTCAGGATGTAGAGAAATGTTTACGCCACGCCACGGCTGAAATCGTTTCTCGGTTCGGCGGTAGTCGTATCTAGAAAAGTGTCATTTATGGTAGTTCTGGCAACGGTTTTCATTTAACCTGATCTACTATCCTATGTCAATCACCCGTGGTTTTTCGACCTCGATTAGTTTAGTGTCAACAGTGTCGTTTACGAGATCAGCTGAGCTTTGAACGTACTTGACACGCAAACCTCAAGGGGAATCTTCCTGCCTAATGTCTGTCTTTTGTCTCTTACGACGTTAGCTTCCTAATAGAGATCTTTCTGATCCCCATTATATCAACTGTGGTATATTCCAAAATTTTATTTTGTGTCCATTCTCTGCTTCTTATGCAACCATCAGCTGTCATCTTCAACAGTTAATATTACTTTTCATTCCCCTCTAAACCTTCCACACCTAACTGTCATCTACATACAAGTCTTCACCGACTCCATGAACAGACTCCCCTAAACATCCACCAATGGGTTCGTGATATTCTTGTTTCTTTCAATAGTTCAAATACATAATTGCTGCACGTATCAAGAGGACATTATCGTACTTCTGCTTAACCATGAGTAGCCTCGAAGCCATTACCTTGGCCTCACCATCACTGAGCATCTGTCCTGATGAATCCTCAACATGACCAATCTTCATCACATAAACTAGTTTTTCTCTTCAAAGGCAGTAAATATTTCAGCTGCCAACAATTACTAACCAACTCCAAAGCCCCTCCTCGCTCACTTGTTTTTCTTTCTCCCATCACACATATTTCGTCCACTCTTTCAGTTCCTGTAGTAACTACTTTACCTGTACATCGGCCCCTCTAGAACCCTTCTCGGTCTATTATTTTGGCACCGCCGGCTTGCAAAAGCTCAAGTGGAACATAATTTTGCACTATCTACGGCGGTACATATTCTAAAATTGGAACGATACAGAGATTAGCATGGCCCCTGCGCAGGGATGACACGCAAATTCGTGAAGCGTTCCAAATTTTCTATTCTAACGGAGGGGCATCAGCATGGCCGCAGCTATGAGCTGAAACCGTAGGAAAAAATATCATCAGTTACAGAGGTCGTGCAAAAGCCACAGGTACAGCCTTTTCTGCAAACCAAAAATTTAGTTTTGAATAGCTCTGATAGAAAAAAATCTATTATCATAGGTGTTCAGACTGTAACGATTCGGTCATTATTTTTCCAGATATTTAATGCGGTACGCTAAATGACTTTATGTAGAGAGAGTCTAGTTTAGTAGTATATGGTTGCTTAAGTAGCATGTTATTTCTTAATGCTAATAATATTGTTGTTACTATTGCATCTAAAAATCAAATCATTTTTTAATTAGAGCAGGTGAGGTAAAACTGATACTATATATGTTTCAAAATATAACAAAGAATAACTTTAACCTCTACGACATCAACATGTAAGATGCGAGTGGAAATCCTGATTTGCTGGTAAAGTAAATCTGTTTGTATATTAGAAATCAGCGTCACATATATTATGCTAGGCGACCCTAGTGTAACGTTAAGGGAAAAGGTACAGTCAATCGACTAATTTTGTTGGGCTCATTTCGTTGGCTGTCATAAAGGCTGCTTGAGAGACTCCGCATCAGAAATGCTCCCGGCCTATCCAGATAGAGTTACTTTTATAATTTCTAATAAATCTTTGCGTAAAACTCAATAAGATTAAGAAATGTCAATAAGTGAAGATACTTAGTGTGAGAGGTAAGAAACCATAAATAAATGTTACCCTGTTTGCTTCAATTTTTGCCTGACTCGAGATTTGCATGGATCACTGGAGCAATGCTAGTATTACAGTGAATACTCGTAAAAACTGCACGTTAATTTTTGTGATTGGCAAGTAAAACGGAATTTGATATAGATATACGGTTACAGACAGACGATTTCCGCCCCCTTTTTTCGTACA
>NC_043009.1:18161042-18166042 GCF_006345805.1 Octopus sinensis | reverse complement strand
TGGATTTGAAAAATAGGGCAGATTCCCCTCCCTTATTTTGTGGTTTAGCGGGGATTTTTGAAAAACAAGGGGGTTTCGGGGCAGTGTTCAGTGAACAAATAAACACACTAACCGGCAGTGGCTAAAACACGAACCGATCAAGTTTACGTATAAAATTTCTTTTTATATGTTTATTTTCTTTTGCACAATATTAAACGGCTAAAATTTTTCTGAAGCAGCACCCCGACTAAAAATTAGATCCCTAATTTTATCTACGAGCCGCCACTGTCTAGTATAGTTTAAAGTTGTTTATAAAGAATGTACATCGAAAAGTCGATGTAACGCCAGGAAAGGGTATGCATCTTAGGTACCAGGAGAGAAGATTTGGACCGTTGTATACCTGAATGCCCAGCAGACGCGTTCGTATTTGTGTTTGAGTCGACAGAAGCCGATTTATTTATACAGATGTGTAGATATTTAAGCGAGACTGAATATTGTGCATAGGAAAACTGTCGTTGTTTACGTCAGAGTCACCATTTTGTACATGTATTGTGTTTAACAAACTGAATAATCAATAACAATAAGTTTAAAGGGAAGAATTATCTTCAAATATCTCTATTAACAGCACCTAACATTTATATAAATATAATTTATAATTTGTTGTATGAATGTCAGAAGTGCGAAATGACAAATGATGAGATTACCGAAAATGAGGGTTGAAATATATACATTTATGCCTGAGTTACCGGTTACAACAGGAATAATCTTTTAGAAAGAAGGTTGATGGATGAAAGTTACCTTCTTAAATGTGGGTTTATAGACACAGCTTTCGTCGCAATAAGGAAAGTACCAACAGAGGGCTGAACTCCGAGTTTTTTTTTAAGCACAGTAAAAGATTATAGAATATTCACGAGAACTTTAGGCGCGAAAATCAAACTTTTCTTATTGTCTTTCCGATTGATACGAAAAGTGGTTGATTGGAGAAAATGTCAGAAAGCGTTATGATAGTGTTTAGAGATATTACCAAAGTTTATTCTGGTCAAAATTACAAATATAGTCATATTATTCCCCACTCGCAGTTCCCACTCCAGAAAGGTTGCTTGCTTCATTTAAATCTTTATTTAAAAATATTTATTACAAAAGATCTACAGCAATTAATATTGAATATCGTTCGATTCAAATATATGTTTGCAATATGTATGCAGATGCTTGGTTTTGAAGATGATAGATTGCAACAAGAAAGGCCAGTGAGTCAGTTTGGTTGTAATCACTATAGTTGGTTTGTTGTTACTGTTGGGTTGGGTACTGATTGTGGTAGATGCAGTAAGCCCCATGTGTTGAAGAGGCAGGTAAAATGGCTCTCGCGTTGACTGGTGATAGTTTCGAGAAAAACAAGCTTGTTTGTTGCGTTGATGGTGGCCACCAAGACGGCAAGAGAAGACATTTTCTGTGTTGATGTATCTTTTCGTGTTGAAAGGATTTGAAAAGATAAAAAAAAGATATGTTTCTAGCGGAGATAAAGAGTTGATAAAAATTGTTTTCAGGAACAATAAGTAGACTAGCCGAGATCTACTATAAGCGAATCACAAGTTTAACTGATCGAATCTTTCTGTTACAAAGTAAATGAATATATTTCTATAACGTGTATGTGACAATAAAAAGTGTTTACATTTTAAAACGTTGTTTGAATCTCAAACACTTTAAATTGTTACGAATTAAGTAATTCGACTACTATTATTAAACAGTACACTCTGTCTGTCTGTCTCTCTTTCTCTTTCTCTCTTTCTTTCTTTCTCTCTCTCTCTCTCTCTCTCTCTCTCACGCATGAACACATTCCTTCATTTGTTTCACTCATTGAACTGCAGCCATAAGAGTTTAGTCAAACCTATCAAGCCAAACACTTATTTTGTTGATTTCTAATCATCGAAATCGTGTGTTAAGAGAATGCAACACAAAGACAACACCAGCTTTAAGACCGGTGTATGTAAAAAAAACCACAGGCACAATTACAAACACAGATGTTGCACGTAACTACTAAATTCTGCTCACACGGTTTTAATTGACCCACGGTTATGGTGAAAAAAAAAACCCATTTGCCCAAGGTACTACGCAATAGGGTCGAACCCTAAACCATATGATTTCGAAGAAAACTGCTTAATTATACAATTATGATTGTGGATGTTAAAAAACAATGTAAAGACAGTGTGTAATCTGCTACTTGACAGCACTCAAAACTATGAAAGGTTTTGGTTTTTTTTGCTTTTTCTTTCACTTCGCACCCCACACTGCCCCTCTTGGTGTATTATGCGATTTCAGTTTAAAGGTTCACATCAACCTTTGTCCCTAACTCCTTCATATAACATGTTGTGAGTAATTAGGTTTTGTTTTGACTCTCTTGACCTAAAACATCTTTAGTTTCTATTTTAGATATTTAAATATTTACGAGTGAATAATTTACTGTTTCATGTGCGAGGTTATGTATATGTAGTAATAATGAAGTAATAGTATATACTTAGATATATTCAGCTATTCATATACAACAGACAGAGAGAGGAGGGGAGGGAGGGGGGAAGGAGAGACAAAGAAATAGAGAGAAAGAGAAAGAATTAAGAAATTGAGCGTATTTTTACCTCCTGGTTAGCCATGCTCATGAAGCAAATCTCTGACCAGGGGTATTTTCCAAATGACCATCTAATATCATTCTCATCCAATGACTCTACCCGTATAGTGCAATTTATGGGAAATTTGGCTACTATTCCCAGCAACGACATAGGAGCTGTTTCTAGCGACAAGCGGTGAATTTATGTGTGAAAGCAAAGGAATAAATTTTGTTGGAAGACGTGAGAATTAAGAGGCTTTTGTCTGATGTGAATAGGATACTTCCACGGGAAGGATATTGCTCACTTGTATTAATATCCAGTGTAGTAGGCAAGTAGGCTATTTCTACATTATACAAACCTACAACGCTACATGCCATATATTTGGTTATAAAATATTTTGTTGATTAAGAGTTGAAAATACTTTTCGTATTGAGCGATCTTGAGAGAAACATGAATGCCACAAAATGTCATTGCCTGTTCTTAAAAATCAGTCTATAAATATATATTGAACACTTTAATGCAGGACATTTTTTAGAGCCATATATTTGGGTTGAGCAAGGGATGAGAGGTTGTGACATCATTGCTAAATGATATTCGGAGAATTACATAAAATTATTTCTGTAATTAAGAATCAAAGCTGGATTGCAAACTCAGCTCACTCAGTGATTGTATCTGTACCGCTCACCACAGCTATTTCCAACCTCTTAACTTTCCAACAATAAGTAAATATATCTTGCATTATTGGTTTTTATTCAATTACATCCCAAGATACTACATTTTTGTGAATGACCAAATAGCAATTCGTTCCTTCCAGATAGTTTTAGCAACATTAGTAAAATGGCGTCAATGAACTATTCAAAGTGTGCCATTGTCTTATATAACGTGGAACTTCGCTACATATATCACTCTTCTTACACCAGTGGAAACTTCATATACTGGAAGTTGTGGTGTTCTTCAATTTTTTATGCGATTTGAAAGAAACGAAGGAAACCGGTTTCAACTGCAATTCCTGAGATCACGAATTGATGAAGTTCACTCACAATGTACAACTGTTGTACAGCATACATGCACTCACACACACACACACACACACACACACACACACACACACACACACACTTGATATACATACGCCTTACACATACATAAGCACACATTATACCCATACAGACTTACGGTTAGGAAATCAAACTTTTGACTTTGCTTTGAAGGGGAAGAATATACTTTTTGATGTCGTCTAAGAAATTATCCTGATTGTATTTTTTTATCTCATCAACGGCAGACAAAAGAAAATATGTCTGAGGAATTAAGTAAAAGAAAAAAAAAAGGAATATATAGAAATCTGATTCCAAACAAACAGCTTTTTGTTTATTTGTATTTGTTTTCTGCTGACATGTCTTGAAATTTGCATTCTTTGATGTTTCAAAAAGCTGCAACTAAAAATCAAGCTAAAGGTCCCAGCATTGTTTCACTTCGCAGCAAAGTGCAAATGAAGCTATGGGACGAGTTGAGCAAAATAACATATAGAAAACAAGTAAAATAGCATCGTTGTCCCAGATGAAGAGCATCATGATCTGTTTTAGAGAATTTTCTGAGTTACCAGCGAGAAATCTCTATATGTGTCAGTTAG
Organism: Octopus sinensis; assembly: GCF_006345805.1. Classification (NCBI taxonomy): domain Eukaryota; kingdom Metazoa; phylum Mollusca; class Cephalopoda; order Octopoda; family Octopodidae; genus Octopus; species Octopus sinensis. The sequence continues at coordinate 18,161,833 of NC_043009.1, read as the reverse complement.
TCACTTCACATCTGCTTTCTTCATGAAGCTTGCAACAATTTTTCTTCTTTTCTGCCTGCATGCATGCTGATAAATAAATAAATAAATAGAAGCAACCATAACGACAGCAACAACAAATACATGTACAAGCAGGGAAGCAATTATAACAACAACAACACTAAACAACGACGACGACAAAAGACAAAATGTCGTGCAACCCACACTTCAGCGTCGCCGTCATATCATTATTATTATTATTATTATTTTAGTAGTAGTAGTAGTAGTAGTAGTAGTAGTAGTAGTAGTCTGCTCTCTTTCAAAATCAGCCGACTTTTGAGAGTAGAAAAGAAGATAAGTGGATTGCCTTTCGAACCATCATCTCCTCTTACCTCACACCTAACAACGACTGTCTCGTCTTACCCGCGTAGCCAGAAGATATGTCATAAAAACGTGACAGTCAGTGCCTGGTGTCCGTTCTGTTCTCTCTCTTTCTACACACACACACACACACACACATATACTACTCCCATCCATACATACTCGTACACAAAACATTCTCACACATACCCGTGCGCATAAATACCGACAAAACATTCATATCTATTCGCACGCATACACGCTGCATGGCATATAAATACACACACACACACACACAAACACACACACACAAACACACACACACAAACACACACACACAAACACACACACACAAACACACACACAAACACACACACACAAACACACATTAACTGACAGCAGATGTGTTTGCCTGTATGGGACTCAAAGGATCATTTTCCCACCTCTTTCTCTCT
>NC_043009.1:18133542-18156042 GCF_006345805.1 Octopus sinensis | reverse complement strand
ATCCCGGACCGGTCTGCGTGTTGTTTTCTTGAGCAAGGCACTATTTCATGTTACTCCAGTTCACTCAGCTGTAGAAATGAGTTGCTATGTCACAAGTGCTAAGCTGTATCGGCCCCTTTGCCTTTGCCTTGGATAACACTGGTGGCGTGGAGAGGGGAAGCCAGTATGCATGGGCGACTGCTGGTTTCCCATAAACAACATTGCCCGGACTTGTGCCTGGGAGGATATTTTTCTAGGAGCAATCCCATGGTCAGTCATGGCCGAAGGGGAGGGTCTCAGTATATATATATATATATATTCAAAATGTGACCGCGTGTGTACCGTTGGCGATTTTTTTCCTCTGTCTTCCCTTCTCTAGATCTTCCCTTCTCCTATGTTTCCGACGAAGAGCTCCGCTCGAAACGTTGAACCCTCCTTCTTTCCTTAACGTTCAATAATACTATATTTGTTCCACGTCCTCGCGTTGTTGTGTTTTCATATTTGGATTAACTTTATATATATGTATGTATATATATATATATATATATATATATATATATATATATATATATTATATATATATATATATATATACACACATATATACGTGGTCTAATCAATAGGTATCGGACAGTTGCCAATGTAACGTGTGTGTGTATGTGTGCGTGTGTGTGTGCGTGCGTGCGTGTGTGTGCGTGCGTGTGCGTGTGTGTGTGTGTGTGTGCGTGTGTGTGTGTGTGTGCATATGTCCCTTACCACTGCATGACAACCGGTTTTGGTGTGATTACGTCGCCGTGGTTCGGCAAAAGACCAATAGAGTAAGTACTAGGTGTAAAGAAAATTAAGTCCTAGGGACGACTTTGTTCGACTAAAACGTTGAAGGCGATGCCCCAGCATGGCCTCAGTCATCTGGCTGATACAAGTAAAAGATAAAGGATAAAGTATAAAAGATATATGTAAATATTCGAAGTGATATGTTAGTGTAAGATGCGTCTATAATTATATTTATATTTTAGAAATACGATCAACATATGTACCAAAATCAACAAAAGCGCATATGAAGATGCTTCTACGCCGTTACTCGACCTGCTGGAAATAACAGCCAACATTTTGCGAGTCACTCCGTATTGTCTAAAAATGCATGTATTGGGTAACGTAGTTAAAGGATACATTACTCCTGAAATTTAGTAGGGAGCTTGTCATTCGCGTTCTTCCTAACAAAGGAGACAAGATACGGTTTTGTTCGTTTCTTAAGTTGGTTGGTTGACCTTTAAACCCTACAAAACCTTTTTCCCTACTGTTTCCACCCCACTTTCTTACTACCTATCCTCCACCGTTTCGTGATGTGCCAGCTGGCTTGACCTGTCAGGCGTCATTATGGCAATACTGGGGTCAATGGGTACAAATTGCTTGAGTTTAATATGTATGCGTGTGAGTGTGTGAGTGTGTGTGTGTGCGTGTGTAGTTTGAGTAAAGAGTTCGAGTGCATGCTTGCTTGTACATAAATGTATCGCATGTGCGTGTGCATGTGTGCGCGTATTGATGTGTATATATATATGTGTGTGTATGTTTGTGTGTTGTTAACGTCGCTGTCTTCGAACAATTAACATCTCATATTTATGTTGGTGTTGTTGGCGTAGCAGTGGAGTGATCGTATGAGAGAGTAAACTGTGTTGATGTAGATAATATATAATTGTGAGGCTACTGTGACAATGATGTGTAGGATGAAGAGGTGAAGGGGGATGAAGAGGAGCAAGTGCAGGAGAAGGAGGAGGAGGAGGATAACCTTTGAGTGCCCTGTAACTTTGGTAAGGTCGATGTGATTGTTGTTTAATTTGTGAATGATTTTAGGGAGCGAAAGTGTACCATAGAGTTAGAGTTTATACTGATAAAGGATTAAGTTCAAGATTTGGAGGTGACACACAGTTGAAATATCAAACAACAATATCAATAATAAACAGTAAACGGACGAAATGCAACAAAAACGGTGTTTAAATCGAATAAAACGAAATCAATAAAAACAATAGATAATAACAAAACATGGATCTTTGTGGTTTTCGCCACTGTTTAAAATTTTCCTCCATTTGTTTTCAAATTTGGTATAGGGATTAAATTTTCTATACTAATTATGAAAATGAAATTCATAATTAAAAAGTTACTAGCCTTTAAAATTTGCAAAATTTGGGTATTTTAGCCAATCAGAAGCGAGTATTTTACAAATCACCGCGGCAAACAAGCTGTGCTTCCATAGCACGCGCACAAGGAGGAGAAGGAAATATGAGAAAGTTAATCTTCTACCATAATACTCTTGTGTTTTTCTCCGACACAACATATGAATGAGAAAAAAAGGGGTGATAGATGAATAAGGAAGGGGTGAGGGCAAACTGGTAGTGGGAGCATTTCAACTTTGTGTGAGTATATGTGTGTGTGTATGTAAAAGAGACGTATGTGAATGTTTGTGTGTGTGCAATGGAAGTGCGATGGTGAACATTCAACGCTGAAGGAAAAATCAACAAGGGAAATATGTGAACGTTTGTTTGCGTGAAAACTTTTAAATATTTAATTTGCTCGCGAATTTAGTCTTTTTCATTCGCATAATGGGACCCCCTTAATTTTGCTCAGATTGCTTTCAACTTTGGTGTATCGATGCAACTCTAAATTTTGATTATGATCAACCAATTACTTTATCTCGTAAATTAAAGAATCTGATGTTATTTGGAATTAAATTTGGGAAATTTTGGGTAATTTTAGCCAATCAACAGACAACATGGCATTAGTAGCTTGTTGCCATGACAACCGCACACTGTGTTATGGTTCATTGTCTATGCCGGACGTTGTTCTATGTTGATTTTTCACACTTGATTCTTCACACCACCAGATTCTTTCCACCAGCGTGTTTTGTTTTAATTTTCCTGTGTATTAGTATATTACATATTTTTCAGTGCTTCTGTAAGTATTTTTCTGTGTTAATATTTTTACATAGTTTTCATTTCATATATTTTTGGGACTCAGATAGCTGGATTCATGATTTCACTAGGTAAATTCTATTCATAAATTAGGAGTATTTCTTAAACCGTTAACTTCACGTTTTAATAGCTTAACTGAAATTTAGCCCACGTAACAGTAACTGAAAGGGACATCGTGGAACAGAGAAACTATGGGTGAATCAGATAATTTGACATTATTTTTGAATTCTGCATGCAGAAATATACAAGATACAGGTATTCTTTTTCTTGGGACAAATTCTTTGTTGACCAGTATTATTCTTATCGTAGTTTACAAATCCAAGCATGAAAACGTTACTCAGCTTTAGAGTTTTAGACTCAGACGCTCCTTCACACACACACACACACCACACACACACACACACACACACACACGTACGCACACACACACATACACACATGAATGCATAAATGTGCATATAAATTATATATAACTACATTCATCTGCATACAATTATATATTAATGATGTACACAAATACATAATATTGAAGTATACATAAAGCAAACACATGCAGACAAATATATTGATGTAACAAATAAAAAAAGATAAAAACATACAATCAATAAAGAGACAAAAGAAACACTAAGATGATAAATGTTGATTTTATTAGGTATTTCTGTTTAATTTGAAACCTACAATGAACACGTCATTTCACTGACGTCAAACTATAAATTTCACAGGGTATAACCTTAAAGGTGACATCGCTCTGTTAAATGCAGAAAATTTCTGTGCCACTATTGGCTACAAATACCGAGTTTTTCCGATTTTTAAACTTCTGTAACTTTTTCCTTCAATTATTATAGCCGATTTTCAGATATTTTACTTCCTTTTAAAAAATGCCTATTTTGCGAATGAAAAAACTAGATCCTTGCTCGCGAATGCTTTAATGTTGACTTCATTCGTGTATATTTTAATTTTTTTATTGTTATTTCTAGCAATGCTTTGACATGCCGATGATAGAAGAGGCAGCAAACACGCTGTTTTTTGATTGGCTGAAAGTTCTGAAAATTATCAAACTTTGAGCACCTGTAACAATTTTGTGAAATTTTTCTGGAATAAATGAATAACAAATTGGGATTCAGCGTCTAAAATTACATCGATATATCAAATTTAAAAAAAAATAGAGAAAAAGAAAAAAAATCTCCTACACTCCTGCATTACTCGACCAAAGTTACCTTCTCCCAGGTTTTCACTGTTTACAGACTTACAATCAGTGTACAGCTATTTCTGCCCTACGCTGCATTTTTTTTTCTCCATTTTTAAAAAATTTTATATATCGATGTAATTTTTGTCACAAGTCATGTTAACCATACATGAACAGTAAACGAATGCACATAGAAACGGTTTCGGCGTGACGTGTGCGTCTCGGACAGGTCTAGCTGCTAGAACTTCCGTGCTGTAAGGACTTGTCTCGAATAGGTAATGCCCACCTATAGCACTGCAAGGCCAAATATGTTTGGAAATGGTTGATAATCGCCGACCCGAATGTTCTCTAGAAGAGGTTCTCGGATCGTACTCGTCAATACCGAGAATCATTTCACTCTTAACTCTCACTAACTCTATGTGAGTGTGCTATGCCTATGTATTATGACGTTGCACATAGTCATAGTAGAATCTCTATGCAATAATTGAGCAGACTATGTAATTAGTACAATGAGATAATTGTCTATATCATTTCTGTCTTGCGCAGCCCTTGCAAATTCCAGTAATCGACTAACTATATCTGCTGAGCAATATGCTGACACTTTGACATGAAAACGGGAAACGTAGTTGTAAGAACTTGTACGTAACATGATGCATGAAAACAATCATCTGAAACGTTAGCATTCCGGGCGAAATGCTTAGCGGTATTTCGTCTGCCGCTACGTTCTGAGTTCAAATTCCGCCGAGGTCAACTTTGTCTTTCATCCTTTCGGGGTCGATTAAATAAGTACCAGTTATACACTGGAGTCGATGTAATCGACTTAATCCATTTGTTTGTCCTCTCTGTGTATGTAGCCCCTTGTGAGTAGCAAAGAAATAAGAAACACTTGCATGCCGGGCGAAATGCTTAGCGGTATTTCGTCTGCCGTTACGTTCTGAGTTCAAATTCCGCCGAGGTCGACTTTGCCTTTCATTCTTTCGGAACCGATTAAATAAGTACCAGTTACGCACTTGGGTCGATATAATCGACTTAATCCGTTTATCTGTCCTTGTTTGTCCTTTCTGTGTTTAACTCCTTGTGGGTAGTAAAGAAATAAGTATTTTGTCTGGCTTTACGATCTGAGTTCAAATTCCGCCGAGGCCGATTTTACCTTTCGGGGTCCATAAATTAAGTACTAGGATCGATCTAATCGACTGGCCCCACTCCCTAAAAATTTCGGGCCTTGTACCTAGAGAAGAAAAGAATATTATTCACCTGTTATTTTCATTGAAAAACTATATATTTAAATTGTAGTATGTTCAAATTTTATATGGATACAAAAATAATCTGTCACAAGAAAATACTTGAATAATTATTTGAATGGTATTTCTTCGAATTTTAATAATAATGATAATGAAAACTTTAATTATTATCTCAAATGGAAAGTGAATATAATTTAGAAAATGATTATATATTATCTATATAATCCATGGTCTTTCCTTTGCGATAGTTAATTTCAAACAATTGATATATATTTACATATGGTCAATATTTTTGTATACCCGATATTCTTTCAACAGAAATAGCATTCTTTATTGCTGTCTGTTGAATGCATTATTTTACCGTTTTAGATTTGGTATTTCTTTTATCAATGGTTTATAATAGCTTGTATGTCTCCGATTCATTATTTAAAACCGAAAGTATCCAATTGGCCTATGCAATAACGATCAACCTGAAAATCTTGTTCTAAAATCACTTCGATAATAACGGTTTAATGTATGTAACTCGTTCTGTAAACCCTGAAACAGTATCATATTCATTTGAATACCAGTTTGGTATCTGACACCAATAAATCCACCGAAAATTGCAATGTGAATGGAGTTCGAAAGAATAACCGTGCCGCATCGTTCGTCGCACATCAAGTGATATGTAGGGCAAAAAAAGATCACTTATTATTTGATAAAATGATAATTAGAACTTGTAGACGCAGATTAGCGGGACTGAATGTAGCATGGCTAGATTACAAAAAAGCATATCACATGGTACCAAGCAGTCAGATAAGTAAAACAATGAGCATGTTTGGAATAGCAAAAAACATGGAGAAAATGTCTAATGAAAGTATGAAACATTGGAATACTGAATTGATCGGAAGAAAACAAAATCTCGGAAAAGTGAACATCAGGCCTGGAATCTTCTAAAGTGAGAGCTTATATCGATTGCAAGTCGTACTGGCCATGACACCGCTTACTATGAATCAACGAAATGTTAAAATTTCTTACGATTTGGGAAAAGGAAATCGTCAGATAAAATCATCTTTTCAAGGGTGATATAAAGGTTTATGCGAAAATGAGAAACAGCTTGAAAGTCATGTACATACTACTCACATTTTCTCAAATGACATGAGTATGGAATTTGGGATAGAAAAGTGTGCTATTTTGAAAATGAAATGAGAAAGATTTGAAAGAAACCAGGGAATTGAAATGCAAAATGGTCAAAACAATGAGAGCGGTTGAGAAAGGACAATGGTATAAGAACTTGTGAATACTGGAAGCAGATGGAATGAAAAATGAAGAAATGAAACAAATTACCAATAGGGAATACAGAAAGTGATAAAATTATTGCAGTCAAAACTGAATTCAGAAAATCTTATTGAAGCAATAAGTTCAAGAGCAGTACCCTTAACCAGATATGGAGTTGCAATTATAGAATGGACTAGAAACGATGTAAAGAAACTTGACAGAAAAACTAGGAAGTTGTTGACGATGTATGGAGCCCAACGTCCGAAAGCTGATATCAATCGGCTGTACTTGAGGAGAGACCAGGGTGAAAGAGGTTTAACTGCAGTAGAAGAATGTGTTCTGATGGAAAGAAAGGGCTTAGCAGAGCAGCACAGAAAAACTACTAAAGGCAGTTAAAAATGAACATATGATGAAGCGCGTAATAAGAGAAAATGACAAAAATGAAATAGAAAGAAGGCACGTCAGATAGATTAGAGAAAAACCTCTGCATGGTCAAATTTAGAGAACCACTGAAGACGTATGTGGAACAAAATCCTGGGCTCGGTTAAAAAATGGGGCAATTAAAAAACAGAAATAGGGAGCCTAATTGTAGCAGCCCAAGACCAAGCGATAAAAACAAACATCTTGAGAAAATATATATATATATATATATGGAGAGAATGTGTCAGAAAAATGTGGAACTTGGAACAAAACAGTGACACACATTATGGAAGAATGCCCCATGTTGGCACAGGAAAAATATAAGAAATGGAGGCACGATTTAGGTTGTAAAAGTTTTACAATGGAGACTTTGCCAGAAATGGGAATTTGAATCTGGAAACACATGGTACAATCATGGAGTCGAAAGAGTACAAGAGTTGGAGAAATGTAAGATTTTGTGGGACTTTTCCTATTCAAGCGGACAAGCAGTTAGAAAATAATAGACCGGATACTACAATCATAGGAAAAGCGAAGTTGCTTACTTATCGACCCATCATGCCCGTTTGATTCCAGGATCATAGAGAAAGAGACCGAAAAACAAAGTAAATACAATCCCTTAAATTTTGAAATAGGAAGAATTTGGAGCATGCGAACAGTAAAGGTTGTGCCTATAATAATTGGTAAACAAATTGCTGGAGGAGATTGAAATAGAATGCCCGATAGAGCACCTACTGAAAATTAGACTCTTAGGGGCATTAGAGATTACCAGGAGGGTTCTAAGCACTTGAAAGCCTGACGAAAACATGAGGATACTTAAGGCTACTCGCATAAATCCTACCAGGAATAAGACCAAACCTGAACTTTGTTTCTGTAATAGTAGTAGTAGTAATAATAATAATGATAATGATAATAATAATAATAATAATAATAATAATAATGATAATATAAAGATCTTGAAATAGAAATCAGCAAAATGTGGAACCTGAAGACTAAAACAATACCTGTTGTCATAGGTACCCTGGGAATGATAGCGAAAGGGGCTGATTGCTACCTAACTCAGATACCAGGAAACCCAAAAATGGCAGAAGTTCAAAAGATAGTGCTCATGGGAACTGCTCATATCCTACGCAAAATACTCTCTATGTAATCTCAAGGTTTAAAACAAACATTTAAAAAAAAAATTATTTATTAGACATTCACTAGTACAACACCCCAAAGAAACCCCAAATATATGGCACACTAGGCATAACAACAACGTGAACTTCCAACTTGTTGTCTCTTGAGGTCTCTGGGTGAGACTTGAAGCCAACTTGTACAAACATAAAGCAAAAGTCAAACATAGAATAATAATAATAACAATAATAATAATAATAATAATAGTAGTAGTAGTAGTAGTAGTAGTAGTAGTAGTAGTAGTAGTAGTAAGAGCACTGGGAGGCCGCAAACCTCCGCCAACGCAATACCAACGTCCTCTCAGCGATTAGCCAGAGATGGTTTTTAAAACGAGAATATCTGAAATAAACTCGACTGCTCTCACAAACGAGAAAACAGTGAAAATAAGAACATCACAGAACATACCCAAGGCACACAGAGCTGACTTCGGTAGTGCAGTGAAAGCACGATAATAAAAGAAACTTGATCGATCCCGAAATCTAATCAGTTCGTGCCAGTCATGAGGTCAAACATCCCCGAAAGTTTCATCCGAATCCATCCAGCGGCTCTTGAGATATCTTGTCCATGGACAAACAAACAAACAAACACGACTGAAAACAATACCTCCGCCTTGGCTAAGACAGAGGTAATGATAATACCAACTTCAGAAGTAAGGAAAACTAATACAAATAGCCACAAACACGACCAAAACAAAAAATCTGTTTTCAGTCTTTAACGAAGCTGACAAATACAAAAAAGAAGCCATAGTACATAACAACTACGAAGAAAAAGGAGAAATAACAAAAGCTGTAAAACAAATGAAATCCAAACTAAAAATTGGAACAGCAACGAATTATGATGAAACGATGGCAAATAGTGAATTAAACTAAACAGAAAAGAAATAGATAGAGCAAAATTCCAACAATTGCTGAGAAGCTCAGGACTCAAAGCAGAGACTGAAGGATTTTAAATTGCAGCTCAAGATCAAAGCTTTCCCACCAGAAATCACCAAAACCAGGTGATGAAAAGAAATACAAGTAACTTCATATTGCCTCTGGTTGCCCAATCCTGGCTAAGAAGGAATATATCACAGACACAACAGAGTTGGGACCTATATACACTGGAAGCTATGCCAAGACCATGGAATGACAACAGAAAAAAGATGGTATAGGCACACACCAGAAAAGGTCACAGAAAGTGAGAAAGCAACCATACTCTGGGATATGCCAATACACACAGATTGAGAACTCAAGACTAATAGGCCAGATATAGTTGTCAGAGATCACCAAGAAAGAAAATGCTTCCTAATCGATGTAGTAATATAGTAATACCAACTGATGACAATGTTTCTCTAAAAGAAACGGAGAAACTGTCAAAATATAAAGTAGAAGTAACCCGGATGTGGAGCCTAAAAACAGAAACAGTTCTTATAATAGGCGCTTTAGGTATAATAATAAAAAAACATTCAGATAACAGAAAATAGCACCACTAGGAACCGCAGAGATCCTAAGTAAAACACTTTCAATACAGTGAAAATAAGAACGCCACAGCACATATCCAAGGCACACAAAGCTGCGCTCGGTAGTGCAGTGAAAGCACGTGATAAAAATAAGACTAATGAATAATAATAACAATAATAAAAGAAACTTGACTGAAAAACTAGGAAGTTGTCGACAATGTATGGAGCACACAATCCGAAAGTTGATATCAACAGGCTGTACTTGAGGAGAGACTAGGATGAAAGCGGCTTAATAGCCGTAGAAGAATATGTAGATAGAAAGAAAAAGCCAGAAGGAGAAAAGGACAAGAATGGAATAGAAAGAGAGCACATCAGACAGACTAGAGAGAAACACCTACATGGCCAATTTTGGAGAACCACTGAAGACGTATCTGGAACAAAATCCTGGGCTTGGTTAAAATAGGGGCAATCAAAAAAAATTTTAGCAATTCATGATCAAACGATAAAAACAACTTGAGAAAAAATATATATGGAGAGAATGTGTTAGAAAAATGTACAGTCTGTGAAACTTGAAATGAGACGATGGCACACATTGTGGAAGAATGCTTCACGTTGGCACAGGAAGAATATAAGAAAGTAGAGAAATAAATAATAAATAAATAGAATCCTCAGTAGCGGGGTAGTTCACTTAGGGTAATTCGGAGTAAACCCCACACAAAAATTCCGGATTCCTCTGCCATCTCCAAGGCATAGGAAAGTGTCGTCTTCCAGTTTCTTTCCGCCTGCTTAGAAAGGCATCCTCAGAGTTGCTCCATCTAGTCTCACTAGTCTTGACTCTGTTGATTACCTTTTGATAAACACGCTAGAGGGAGGCACGTCCCTCAATAATAATAATATTTATAATAGCAATGGTAAAAAAAAAAAGAATGAAAAAGAAACACAGAAAAGAACTTTCGTGGTGAAGCGATAAAGAGTGAATTCCGCTTTGTGTACATGCGTTTTGTGTGTGGCTCGTATCTCGTTAAGAAAAACAAAACAAATGAAATAAAAAGAAAAACTATTCAAACGAAATCAAAAGTATCATATGATCTTGTTAGTGGGAGGTAAGCTAATGACTTTTACAGAGGTTTGTGTCCTTTCAGACACTTGGCGACCATAAGTTCCAGTTTGACAAGTCCCCATGGCAAACTGACCACTCCTTCTAGTGAAGATGACATGCAGCTTCAAAACAGCCAAGTGTGCGGCGAAGGCTATTTACATAAACATGCATACACATACATACATACATACACACACACGCCCACGCACATATACGTACACGCTCACATACATACATACATACATACATACATACATACATACATACATACATACATACATACATACATAGGATCTAGTCTTTCTCATTCGCAAAATGAGCCCCTTTAATTTTGTCTCAGATTGCTTTCAGGTTTGCTGTATCGATGCAACTCTGAATTTTGATTATGACCAACCAATTACTTTATCTTGTAAATTAAAGAATCTGATGTGATTTGGAATTAGAGTTGAGAAATTTGAGTAATTTTGGCCAATCAACAGACAACGTGGTATTAGCAGCTTGTTACCATGACAACCGCACGCTGTGTAGTGGTTCACTGTTATCTGTGCCGCTGTTGTCTATGTTGATTTTTCACACGTGCTTTTTCTGTGAGTTAGTATTTTTACTTATTTTTCATTTCATACACTTTTGGGACTCATTGACTCAGATAGCTGGATTTATGATTTCACTAGGTTTATTCTGTTCATAAAAATTTAAAGTAGGAGTATTTCTTAAACCGTTAGCTTCACATTTCAACAGCTTAATGGAAATTTAGCCCACGTAACAGTAACTGAGAGGGATATCGTGGAACAGAAAAACCGTGGGTGATACAGATAATTTGACATTATTTTTGAATTCTGCATGCAGAAACATATAAGATACAAATGTTCTTTTCCTTGGGATAAATTCTTTATTGACCAGTGTTATTCTTATCGTAGTTTACAAATCCAAGCATGAAAACGTTGCTCAAATTTTGAGTTTTAGAGACAGACGCCCTTTCATACACACACACACACACACACACACACACACAAACAAACACACGCACATTCACACACACACACATACATATTCGCACACAAACACACACACATTCATACACAAACACACGCACACGAACTTTTATATTATTGGTGTACCTAAATACATGGTAGATATACATAATAGTGAAGTATACATAAAGCAAACACATGCAGACAAATATATTAATAAAACAAATTAAAAATAATAAAAACATACAATCAATAAAGAGACAAAAGAAACACTAAGATGATAAATGTTGATTTTATTAAGTATTTCTGTTTATTTGCAAACCTACAATCAACAGGTCAGGCGCTAAACTATAAATTTCACTGGGTACAACCTCGTTCTGCTAAACGCAGAAAATTTCTGTCACAATATTGGCTAAAAATAGTTTTTTTCGATTTTTAACCCTTTAGCATTCAGATTATTCTGTCAAATGTAACACTTTTTAATTCAAATTGTTTTTAATTAATCCTGCATTATTTTGCAGCTTTGAAATTTTGATGATGTGACTGTATATTTTATAATGGCATTGAAGGGTAGGTATGATAGGCTTGATCTGGATGGCCAGAACATAAAACAGGAAGCACATTTCGGCCGGATATGGCCGGTTTAAATGCTAAAGGGTTAAACCTCTGTATCTTTTTTCTCCATTTTTTTTCTTCTCCACATCATACCTTCAAAGCGATGAGACTCGAAGGCTACATTATTATAGCTAATTTTCAGATTTTTTACTTCCTTTTAAAAAAGGCATATTTTGCGAATAAAAAAAAAAATTGATCTCATCCATCAATCCATCCATCCATCCATCCATCCATCCATCCATACATACATACATACATACATACATACATACATACAAATATATTCTTTTATTATCTTATTTTGTTTCAGTCATTGAACTGCAGACTTAAAGGGTTTAGTGAAACTAATCAACCCCACTATTTATTAAATTAATCTCTTTTTTTTTCTGAATTATTAAGTTACTTGGGGCGTAAATAAGCCAACATAAGTTGTAAAACCTCAAAAACAAAATCGCATACACACATGCGTGTATACACACACACACATGTGAACACACATATACATACATATATGTGTGTATGACGTTCATTGCATAATTTCCCGTTCTATTATTTATCTAATTTCATATATATATATATATATATATATCTTCTGTAAAAAAGCACACTGTAAGAGATAGAGCTGTATATATTAAAAATGGAGAGGGCGGTTTATTGGATTATCTTAGTTTTCCCGTCCATAAAGGGTTTAACTTTATGACATATCGTCAGATTCCAAAACCTGTTGGTTCAAGACCTCTTTAAAATATAAAGGAGGAAATGCCTCACTACTCAAAGGTAGCAATGGAGATTATTTCCCTTGGCTTTCGATATCGACTTCTGGCTGTACTGTCATTTGTGGACTCCAGAAGGCTAGCAAGAACCCCCTGAAATATAAACATGGCCGGAAAATCTCCGTTCTGGAGTTAAGAATGTTCCCTGGTTCGAAGGAGTCTTTCAGGATTCTCGCCCGTTCAGCTATGCATAATTTACATCGTTTGTCCCGTTGATGTAGGGGCCTGGTTTCTTGGGAATTTTTCATGAGATGGAGTATGGAATCCCATCGTTTCTCAGTTTCCATACATGGCTGGCTAACGATGTTACGTATCTCCTTTCCGAAACTCTGAAGGTGGACCCGTGGCTGGAGAGACGTTGCTTGAAAGAGTTTCCGGAACATTCAATGTATCTCCGTGGGCGTGTGTTGTCGGAGTTGTGACTGTATCTGCTGAGTGTTATTGCTGTTGTTGTTGCCGCTGTCATCATTGTTGTTGGAGCTGGAACTGCTGGTGTTGGCGTCGCTGGAGGTGGAGATGGGGGCGGCGGTAATGGTATCGTCAATGCCGGTGATGATGAAAGTGCTGCTGTTATTGTGGCCCTTGTCATGGGTGGGAGAGTTGCCATTGCTGCTAGAGATGTCATTTGCAGCGGTTTTCCTGGCGTTTCTGCTAGGGCCACTGCCATTATTGCTGTTGCCATTATTGCTATTACTGCTGTTATTGCTGGCGGTGGTACTGGATCTGTTTCTGCTGATATACGGACTGTCGGGTTTGCTACTGTGGCGCTAGGAAAGCTGTTAGTAATGGATACAACTCACTCAACAAGAACGCTCTACTCGAATAGGCTAGGATACCAGAAAACTTGACTTTAAAATGATTTAGCAAATCCTATCTGGTGGTGCTATGAAGTTATATATGGCCTGGCTTACTCTTTGGTCGAAACATGTCTAACTTTATCTGAACATTGTAAAATAATACAAAACTGTTTCTGGGATATCCCAGCTATTGGATCGTCGTATCGATTACTTACTGGAGCACTCAGTTTGGGTTACCTTCACCTAAACTGGTCATATCTTCTGTATATATACACATATATATATATATATATATATATATATATATACGAGGCCTGATCAGTAAGTATTTGCACTGTTGCCATAGTAATGAAGCTGAAGCACGCAGCGTGAAGCCGCTTGGCAAAAGTTGCTTGGCGCATTAGATTTTAAAACTCTAGCTCACTTCCGTTGTTTACAGAAGTGCTTGGAAGGAACGTGTTTAGTGCGTGATCGTGGCATTGACCATGAATCTGCATCAAATTTTGCCAAAAGCTTGGCAATACCTGCTCAGAGGCCTACGCAAAGTTGCAGAAAGTGTATGGAGAGGAGTGTATGAGCTGAAAACTATCGACAGTGACGAACGTTCTGGAAGACCAGCAACCAGCAGAACTGAGAAAAAAATCGCAGATGGACGTGCAGCTCTGAGGGGAAATCGTTGAATCACCATCCATGAGTTATCAGAGGATGAGCAGATTAGTTACTGTTCACTTCAGTCCATTATCACTGATGCGTGTCTGCCAAGTTTATGCTAAAACTACTTTCAGCTGATCAAAAGACACTCGGGTTTCAGTTGCCCAAGATCTCCTTGATTGTATCGAGAATGATGAAAACTTTTTGAAAACTTTGCGTCGGCCTCTGAGTATATATCGCCAAGCTTTTGGTAAAATTTCACTGTCATGGTCAATGCGACAATCACACGCTACATACCTTCCTTCCAAGTACTGCTGTCAAGAGCGGAAGTGAGCTAGAGCGCTAAAACGTAGTGCGCATGCACAACAGTGTTCAAGGTCAAGCTATGCCAAGCAGCTTCACTCTGCGCGCTTTAGCTTCGTTACTATGGCAACAGTCCGGAAATTAATTGATAAGACCACACACACACACACACACACACTATATATATATATATATATAATTATGAGTTACTAGGCAGGTTTCAATAACACGCTCAGTGTTTCCAAGCAATCTTGGGCTCTGTGCACATGATCTATACAAGTTACAATGCAAGTTGCAATCTTGCTTTATTGTCGTAATATGTAACATTTATAGACGGTATGCCCATAGCCTAGGGAATGTTTGGAGACACTCGGTGCCTAGAACACGTCTCCAACGTACAACAATATTAGTATCTCGTAACTATATACTGTGTACATAAAACGCTATTTAACTCTCACCGGATGGAATACTTTTTGTAGATCCTACTTTAACGGAAAAGTAAACTTGCTCTGTCTGCCTGTCTGTCTCTCTGTCCGTCTGTCTCTGTCTGTCTCTTTCTCTCTCTCTTTCTCTTTCCCTCTCTCTCTCTATTTATATATATGTATACACACACACACACACACATATTTCTATATATGCACAAATTTAGACACGCACCCATTATAACTGAATACATTTGTAGATAACAACTTTATAGAGGTCATTGGAAATTTCATTGTCTCTACAGTATTCACATTAAAAAAAATAAAAATAAAATATAATTATAATTTGTTACATGGACAGAGAGAGAACCTGATATTTGAAGGTCGGTTTTCGTCGATTATTCTTACTCCAGTAATTAACTGGTACTCTATTTTATCGCCCTCGGAGAAATGAACGGCTCGCTGGAATTTGCACTTAAATGTTGCAACGACTCGGTTTGAACGGCAGTTTTTTCTAGCGGTGTCATATGAAATTGTCACACATAATTATGACCCTAGTATCGATCTATTGCATTTCAATCTGTTTTAGGGTTAGGGTTAGGGGTGGGGGAAGGGTATCTTTTATTCTTCACAAATGTAAATAAACCCATTCTCTTTCTTAAACGAGGGACATATTCATACGGCACAGGATGTTTTTTACCTCAATGGACGTCATTGATTGGTTGAAATTCCAGAAATTGAAGGAAAAAAACAACAAATATCTTACAAACTATAGAATTTTCTCAATAAAGCCAAGAGAAAAATATGTTTTATAAACACATTCTACCAGTATACGAAGTTTAAAATTTTTTAGTTACCTAGAAATTATGTTAAAAACTGCCGTTCAAACCGAAAAGATCCGAAGATCCCCCCCACCTCACAAAAAAAAGAAATCAGGTTGTAGTAAAATGAATTTTTAAATGAACGTCAATCAACATTGAATGCGGTTTTCAATTATTATGTTTGTCCTGCACTCATGCTTAGTGATAGCTCAACTAAAGCAGACATTAACCACAAATGCTTACGCACACGCATACACACACTTAACACGACTATATGTACAATGCATCTATATACGCACGCGTGTCTGCCATGTTTTTGTACGATTGAAAACAGGCATTTTCCAGGTTGTTTCCGTGTTCTTTCTTTCTTCTTTTTTTTCTTTTCTTTTTTGGTGTCTCTGTTTACAAAGTAGGTGTATATATTTATATTGTTGGGGTGTATATAGGTGAACGGAAATAAAGTCACAGAAACGAAAAAAAAAAGCTTCAGAATACAAAGTCAGAAGTCAAAGATCGGGGTAAAAAGGAAAAGACAAATCATAGGAAATAAATCAGTGAAAGTGGTTGGAACAATTCATCGGAAAGGAGGGCATTAGGAAAATCAAAGGAGGAAAGGAACATTCATTGGAGAGGTCACAGAATTTTTCAATATATCACTGATATATATATATATAATATATATATATATATATATATGCATGTATATATTATGTGTAATATATTATATATATATATTATATATATATATATATAATATATATATATATATATATATAATATATAATATATACATACATATATATATAATATATTATATATAATATATTATATATATTATATATAATTGATCAAAATAAAAATAAAAATAAAAACATGAGGCGAAGGATTCAGCGGTACATATGTTTCGGGCCTTTATTAGACAGATTCATAACAAATCATAATGTATGTCTGTGGCCTTCTTCAGCCGCGCACAACAGCTTCCACAAGGACATGTGTTACTTCCGAAATTCTTGGTTGGGGATGCAAATCTTCTCGTTCCCGTACGACATAATGCGGCAGCAGCATCAAT
This sequence comes from Octopus sinensis, assembly GCF_006345805.1. Taxonomy (NCBI): domain Eukaryota; kingdom Metazoa; phylum Mollusca; class Cephalopoda; order Octopoda; family Octopodidae; genus Octopus; species Octopus sinensis. The sequence goes on along the minus strand of NC_043009.1, from coordinate 18,138,861 downwards.
TCGATGCTGCTGCCGCATTATGTCGTACGGGAACGAGAAGATTTGGCATCCCCAACCAAGATTTCGGAAGTAACACATGTCCTTGTGGAAGCTGTTGTGCGCGCTGAAGAAGGCCACAGACATACATTATGATTGTTATGAATCTGTCTAATAAAGGCCGAAACATATGTACCGCTGAATCCTTCGCCTCATGTTTTTATTTTTATTTTTATTTTGATCAATTTACTCCACCACCTACACCACCAAACGGTATACACAGGTGCTTATAATTATCAAGTACTCACCCCGATTTCTACACTCAACTATATATATATATATATATATATATATATATAGATATATATATATATATATATATATTATAAATTGTCCATTCTTCAGTTAAAACAGTCTCCAGTTATTGTAGTGATGATGGTGGATCATATCGACTCCTTGCTTGTTTTTCTAAATGCACCATAAATGTTCAGTAATATTAAGATCTGGGAACTGTAGTGGCCAGATAAGATGTTCAACTTCAATAGAAAGTTCCTTGTGCCATTCAGTAACAACTTTAGCTGTATGAATCAGTGCATTGTCATCCTGAAAGATTGCGTTTCCCTCCGGAAACATGTAACATATTAATAAAAATCTGTAAATATAAAACCATCCAGATTTCTGAGTACCTCAATTTTACTAATATATAATACCTGTACATCATCTTCAAACGTTCTAATATATATATATATATATATATATATTAGAAGGTTATGGCAATCCCTGCTGTACTCTTTCGCCACAACTTTCTCTCACTCATTCTTCTGTTGGCCTGTTCGCTTAGCCAGCGGGGTGGCGTCATTTGAAGGCTAAAACAATGCGAAGCGCATTGTGACCAGCGATGTGTAGCAACATCTGATAGCCTGGTCAGTCACTGTGATCACAGTGATATATATATATATATATATATATATATATTATATATATAATATATATATATATACACATACACACACACACACACATGTATATATACATATATATATAATCTTTTATAGGCGCAGGCGTGACTGTGTAATAAGAAGTTCGCTTCCCAACCACATGGCTCCGGGTTCAATCCCTCTGTGCTAGTCCCCCCAACATCGCTTGACAACCGATGCAGGTATGTTTACGTCCCCATAACTTAACGGTTCGGCAAAAGAGACCGATAGAATAAGTACTAGGCTTACAAAGAATAAGTCCTGTAGTAAATATAAAAAACATCTTTCAGGTACAATAGTGGTTTATTGAGACGGAAGGTTGTGGATTTCTTCCTTTTATATTTCACGGTAGGCAACCATGATTGCTGGAATAAGAATACAAGAGTTAAGGAATGGAGTATATATATATATATATTATATATATATATATATATATATATATATATATATATATATACACACATTGGGACTGGACGAAATAATGGAAACATCTAGCATCATAGCATCACAATTTTGAAATATTTATAAAACCGTCAAAAGTTTGTTTATTTTTATGTTCTTTGTTTTATTATTAGTGTTGCTTAATATGTTTTGCTAAAATTGCTGTTTCTTTTCAAATATCATCAGAAAAAGGTAATTAAAATTCATTAAAATGACAGATCTATCGGACTTTCAAAGAGGTCAAATTATTGGTGCTCGTATGGCAGGTGCTAGCGTAACGAAAACAGCCGAAATGTTTGGTGTATCAAGAAGTACTGTCTCGAAAATAATGACTGCCTTGGAAAAAGAGGGAAAAACATCCACGTCGAAACAAAACTACGGAAGAAAACCAAAACTTTAAGATAGAGACCGTCGGAGTCTTACGCGAATTGTTAGAAAGGATCACAAAAGTACAGCCCCCAGAATTACTGCAGACCTTAATGACCACCTCAAGAACCCACTTTCCAGAAAAACTATTCGCTGGGAGCTGCACAAAACTCAATTTCACGGGAGGGCTTCAATCAGAAAACCACTTCTTTCAAAAGTAAATATTGCAAAGCGTTTAGGGTGGTGTAAAAACCTACTGAATTGGTCCCCAGAGGAATGGAAGAATATTATTTTCTCAGACGAGTCGTCCTTTTCTCAGACGAGTCGTCCTTTACCTTATTTCCGACTACCGGCCGAGTATACGAGTGGAGACAGCCAAAAGAAGCATTTGCCTTCTTCCAACTGTTAAACATGGAGGAGGATTTGTGATGATCTGGAGGGGTTATATCTTGGAAATCCGCCGGCCCAATGGTTTCCCTTAATAGCAGAATTAATAGTCAAGACTATTATCTGATCAAATTCATAATCTGGTGAAAATTTTAAAAAACTTCGAGTGGGTGGAAGAAGTTCAACAAGATCCGCATTTTATTTTATCAACTTTGAAGGGGTGAAAGGCAAAGTTGTTTGACCTCAGCGGGATTTGAACTCAGAAAGTAAAGGGGTGGAACCATATATTATCATATTGATCAAAGTATTTTTTTTTATTGCCCACAAGAGGCTAAACACAAAGGGGACAAACAAGGACAGATTAAGTCGATTACATCGACCCCAGTGCGAAAATAGTACTTTATTTATCGACCCCGAAAGGATGAAAGGAAAAGTCGACTTCGGAGGAATTTGAACTTGGAACGTAACGACAGACGAAATACGGCTACGCATTTCGCCCGGCGTGCTAACGGTTCTGCCAGCTCGCCGCCTTTAGTGATCAAAATATAATTAACCACTATCATAATACAATTGTCATTGCTTCCATGAATATTCCTTTTCGCTGTAGCCACAAGGCATGGAATTTGGGGGAATGAGGATAGTTGACTACGTCGATCCCAGTTCTCATCTGGTACTTATTTTATTGACCCCCGAAAGGGATGAAATGCTACCATTGATATTGGTTTCAAGGCAATTTCTGGGAAGGGGCTAAGTGGTTTACATCGGCGCCAGTGCTCAACTGGTACTTATTTTATCGACCCCGAAAATATGAAAGTCAAATGTCGGACTTGGCGGAATTTGAACTCAGAGCGTTACGACAAATGCTAGCATTATTATCAGCCACAGTGTAAAAAAGCTAAGTCCGATATCTTTCAACATGCTAGAAACAGTAACTATATAACCATCAAATCAAAACACTCTCTTTATAAGACTGAAGACACATATTTGTGAGCTTATGTGTATTGTATGAATGGTTTTGATGCTCAGGCGGTAGAATATATAACGAGCTAAAAATGCATGAAAATATTTATGAAAACAGTAACAATTAAGTTAACATTTTATCATTCAATATCAAATAACAATTCGTTAAGATATTTTCCAAATTATATAGACTACATCTGTCACTATTTAAGCCTTCTGCCATGTTTTAAGAGAAGTTATAGTGTTAGAACGTTGTTCTGTTTACAATAGAATTAAAATAGATAACATTGATTAAAATATTACGAGTATTGTGTAAAAGACAAATTGTGCACTACATTTGCAGATGTTAACTTAAATCCCTTTATATATATGTACATATTATCGACCGCACATACGCAATGTATGTGTTTTACTTGTTCGCAGGTTCGCTACGCTACAGCGCTCTGGGAATGACGCTCTCTTAGCCCTATTTACAGATAGTGTGAGAAGTATTTGCTGGTATGCCACGGCAATCTTTACGTAAATTAGATTCAATTATGAATTAAAAACAGCGCTAGTGTTATAAAGTGTTATCGACTGGACATACTCAATTATATGTGTTACGCTCGTTCACCAGTTCGCTATGGCACAGCACTCTTGGAAAGATTCCCTCTTAGTACTGGATATTAAAACACACTAGCGCTGCTTTTAATTCGTAATCACATTTGTAGATCTAGCGATAAAACATATTAGTGAGTATAATAACCGGGGCCGTAAGCTTTGTTTGGCCGAAAAAGCAAGGATCCTGAAAAAACGTACTTAACTCGGGGACTTTTTTAAACTCCAAAATAGAGATGTTTAGTCTGCCCTCATCAGAGAAAATTCATTACGAAAACATGGTATTCTCCGTCTGTCCATTTTACATAGCAGGTGTCATTCACAAATTAGAAATTAATAAATTTGATAGAAGGTAACATTGCTGCTAATGTGTCTTCTCAACAGAAATCGCGTCACTTCATCGCAACAGCATCAGACCTCTTGCTAACGTATTCTTACACACATTTCATTGATTTGACTGAGTGACAGAATTCTACAATTAGTTTTGATGAAGATCTTTTTTTCCATGCAAGAAGCTGCTGAGATGAAGAGCCCATGCGGGCCATCAACCATTGTTCCTTTGATGGTACAAGAAGCCTCTGGGTACTTATAGAATTTGGAAAATCTGCCGATATAATTAAGTATATTTGACTTGAGTTTTTGTTTCTAGCTAAATGAGAATGTGTGCATGAGGAAGGTCTCCTTTCTACCGTTCTTGTAACAAGGGACATCGTTTTGGTTTCTATCTTTCCCTGATATACTACCATGGGAAAAGTTTCTCACTTATTTCTTTCTGAGCAGCATTACCGGTAAAAGTGATGAAGAGATCTGGTCTTCTATAAATTCTTCAATAAAGTTTGATGTCTTGAGTGCGTTCAGACATGTATGTTGAACTGTGAAACTTGTTGGAACAATGCACACCAGACCAGTTACTCTATCTCCAATCATTGTTGATGTTATGTCTTAGATAAATTGCATGACTTCACACGCAATTCCTTTCAGTGTATCCTTATGTATAACAACCATTCTGTCTCCATCTTGACAAGCCTGTCAAAATGATAATGGTAAAATAAAGTTTGACGTCATTGCATGCAGTCAAAGAAATTATCCCGAAATATGAAATTGTATGCATAAAAGCCCATACACGATACAGTTTTGATTCCTTGGGTTTGTGGCATTTCAAAGCAGTTTCTTTATTTTACACCCACAAAGATAAACATAGACTAAAGAACGTCATAGTTTCTGCCTCTCGGTTGTTTTCTTGACATTGTTGTCTTAACATATCTTTTTCTATATTTCTGGTCACACATGGTTAAGGCAGCCATACTGAAGGATGGTTCACTGAATCGACAACGATTTAGTCTTTACAGTCTATTGCCTGCTTCAGTGGCTAATATGCAGTGTTTAGCAATGACAATTCCAAGTGCATATTTAGATCCTTTTTGTAAAATCGGTTGTAATATGGAACCGTAGTATGGTATCAGTCACTTGGGGTTGGAATGGTGATACATTTCTTGTACTTTGAATGTTGACTTGAAGCTCACTTCGTGGTCATCATTAACTAACGTTTCGACTCTATTGTGGAAGCTAACAATCACATTTCCAGTAGCTTTACAGGTTTAACCAATAGACGTAT